>NC_069510.1:63817277-63829777 GCF_027579735.1 Bombina bombina
AATATCCAGTATAAATTTTTTTACAAAATAACTTTTTAGATCTGTTTATCTATTTTAAATAGTTAGCTAGAAAGCCCACTGAAAGTAGCAAGTAAGACACTACACCCACTACCCCTTACTAACAGACACTTTACACAAACAAGATCAAGAAGGGAGCTGACAATATTCACATAAGACATTTGAACTTGGTTGAGTGTATTAAATTTAGATATATTTTATTTTAAAAAAATTGAAAAAAAAAACATTAAAAATTGGGCTATAAAAATAGATCAACAATCAAAAATTTATAGAAAGCATCAATTTGTGTATAACGTCTCTTTATTTGTTATATTTTAAAGAATACATATAGTAATGAAATTTTTTTTTTTAATTTTATATAGATGAAACAATTCATGGATGAAAGAAATTCTGAACCCATGTTGTTTGATGTTTCTCAAACACACTTATGGGATCCAAGAAGAAATCCAGAAGAAATTATAAATGAATTGCAAAGCTCTGATACCCAGTCTCAGAAAATTTACGCAGAATCAGAAGATGTTGAAAGACTCACTAGTCTATCTTGGTGCTCATGTGGAAACTGTGTTCTTATGCCCACAATTGTGGAGAGTATTTGTTGCTGCGAAAATCCAAAAGTTACTTTCCATATTCCAGATGATGGATTCTGTATTTGTGAAGCTGAATATCATCGTGAAATCATAAATAGAGAACATCTCCTTTGAATGGCGAAATTTAGCAATAGTTATGGACCTATGCGTTTCGCAGGCAGAACTATTCTGACAGAGAGGTACTTTTAATTCTTATATTTATTAACTTATCGAATTAAATATTAAAGCTTTAAAGTTAAATTGTATATTGTATTTATTGCAAAAATTAGTACAATGTATTAAATAAAATTCTAATATTTAGAGCACTTACACACAGTAACACATCAACTTGCATAAATATAATCTTTAATCAACAAAGGAATTGAACATACACATAGTCAAGCATAAACCCATATACATACAACATTAAAAAGTAAAAGTAAAAATTGTACATACACACATCCCCCCATAAAGTTTAATACATACACTGGTGTCAAAAAAATAATCACCCATCAACTCACATCCATGCACTATTGTTAAATCAAACTAAGTGGCCAGACACACAGTTTAGAAAAAGATAATACACATCCAATTTTGAGAAATCAGAAAAAAAGGGTAATGACACACATTCATCCATAAACTTTAAAAAATACACTTGTTCAAAAACACAATCAACCTTCAACTCATATACTTGCACTATTGTTTATAAAAAATAAATGTCAATACACACAGTCAACACAAAAATAATATACATACACTATTGAAAAATCTAAAAAGAATTGTACACACAACTAACACATAGACATCAAATATCAAAAATACACTATAACCAAAAATAATTCATCCATCGAATCACATACATGCAATTTAAAAAAAAAAAAAATATTTGAAGATACACAGTCACACATAAACTCATACACACACTATTGAAAATTAAAAAAATTATTTCCAACACACAAATACACACATTAAGTTGCATACATACACCAGTGCAAAAACTCAGCCACCCATCGACTCACATACATTGACTATTGTTAATACTAAAATTGTGGTCAAACACACATTAAGGGAAAAAAAATATAGAAACACTATTTTAAAAAAAATTAATATTGGCACAAACACACATTCACCATCCACTCACATACACACAGTATTGCATAATTACATTTTATATATTTACATTTTTTATGATTTCTTAAATTGGTTATTTAAATTTTAATTTATTAGTTAATAATTGTATAATCTTTAATGGCAATGTGTGTTTGTCTCTCTCTCTCTCTCTATATATCTATATCTATATATCTATATCTATATATATATATATATATATATTTATATATATATTTTTTATAATCTATATCTCTCTAGATATCTCTAAATATATATTTATCTCTCTCTATATATATTTATATCTATATATATATATATCGATATATATATCGATCTATAATTCTATATCTATCTATCCATATATCCCTATATCTATCTATCGATATATCTATCTTGATATCTATAGACCGATATCTATAAACCGATATCTATAAACCGATATCTATAAACCGATATCTATAGACAGGAATCTATAGACAGGAATCTATAGACAGATAACTATAGACAGATAACTATAGACAGATAACTATAGACAGATAACTATAGACAGATAACTATAGACAGATATCTATAGACAGATATCTATAGACAGATATGTAAATATATCTATATATATATATATATTTATATATACATTTTTTTCAGTTGATCACTTTATATTAAGTTAAATATTGTACTATCATATTAATTTTATACATACATGATATTTTAACATATTTATTTATTTCTTTTATTATCTTTTTATAGAGCTTTTAGAAAACTCGCATACAACATGGATCCACGATTTTCTAGGACCAAAAGAAAGATGACCAATTCCGTCTTGTGTTGTAAAAAGTATATGTAATTCATTTCCAGCACCAGATGACATATACATTGGTTTCCATTATGCTGACGATTATGGTCCTGCAATGGATATGATATTGGAATAATCGATTTAATTTTTTTAAATATATTTTTATTTTCATTTTAAATTTTATAAATATTTGTTTGTGCAATAATAGAATATATACATTGTAAAAATCATTAAAAATAAGGCGACAACATGGTGCACAATCATTGTTAACAGGAACGCTGTCATCTCAAGCAAAAATGTACTTACAAGCTGACAGACACTTTACAAATGACAAACGCCTTCTTGACTCTTAATGAGTCGTCCAGTTGACTATCAATCTCACACTGTCAGAATACGATGTTGGTTTGTTAATGGATATTAATGTAACATTGCAAAGTTCAAGATCCACGGCCAATAAAATAATTTTTAAGATACACGGTCAATCTCACTCAAATAAGTAATGTAATAATTGAGCATCTCGAAAGTGTATAACTAAAAAAAAAACGGATAACTTTTAATCATCAACAGTCATCCTTTAAGTTTTATTACACACTTTTTGTATGCTCACTTGGTACACTATGGATTTCATTGACCCTGCATCTTCAACGTAGCACTTTTACATTCTTATACATTAACATATATCGGTGGTTCCCTAAACGAGGAAGCATACGAACACACCAACGTACATCGCCTTCTGACAGTGCGAGAGAGAGATTCAGCCAGATGACTAGTTGGTTCCACAAGGCGTTTGCCATTTCGCTAGTGTGTGTCAACTTGTAAGTCTAGTTTCTCTTGCACTCACAGCGATCCTGTTAACAATGATTGTGTTGCATGGTGTCCCCCCCTTTTTTTATTATTATATATTTATTATCTTTGATCTTGGATCAACAACAATATTACTGAAGAAGCAGACTGCCGTCATCTACTGCCTTGATCCTGAACAAATGGATAGAGTGTTTCCTATTATATTTTTTAATTTGAACTATATAGTTATCACAGAGGATAAGTTAGATTTCATTTATGCTAATAGTCTACTATTGTTTTGCATTGTATTTTCTTCATATTATTGTATGTTGTTTATAGACCAATACTATTTTTGATCTTATCTGATTTATATATTTCACTATTTATATGTTTGATAATGTTTAACCCCTTAAGGACCAGCGACGTACCCTGTATGTCGCTGGCCTTTTTTTGGGACTTGTTTGTTTTATAGTGCGGTCTTGCCACCAGCGTTGAGACTGCTCTATTCCACAAAGCCTGCTGGAGGGAGGGCATTAATAGCGTGTTCTTGCTAGACTTGTGCTATTATGTCCTGAAAAAACCCTTAACGACCAGTGACATACAGGGTACATTGTGGTCATTAAGGGGTTAAGAAACGTTAAATGTCACTATTTTATGTAAATGTACATATGTGTAATTTTTTTTAATGATTAATCACTTATATTACCACTTATTTTATTTTTAATCACTAATGCCTCACTTATTATTTTAAATAGATAATAAAAAAATTGGATATTGTATTCTATGGTTTATCTAAGTTGTAATTTTTTTTTTATTTTTTTTTTAAATTATATATTTAATCAGTATTTAGGTTAGTTGTTTACCACAGTTCTTAATTTAATAATATATTTTATTTGTAAAGAAAACAATCATGTTTTTATTGAAGTTCAATAATCATTTATAATTTAATAAAAAATTTACAGTGTTATATTATATTCAAATTTAACTTTTTAAAGGGACACTCATGTTAAATTAAACTTCCATGATTCAGATACAGCATGTAATTTTAAACAACTTTCAAATTTAATTACATTAAAAAACAAAAAGTTGAAATTAATTTATATTTAAAAATTTTTAGTCACAGACTATACGTATATGCATTTGTGATTGGCTGATTGCTATCACATGGTACAAGGGGAGTGGAAATATACATAACTTTAAAATTGGTTATAAGAAAAATCTAAAAATCATTTCAAGTTCATATTAAGTGCTATTGCATTGTCTTGTTATCTTGCATTTGTTGATTATGCAAATCTAATGTGTTGACTGTTCAATAAAGTATTCTATTGATAATTTAAGTTAAAATTAATTAATTTTAAGCATATCATCCATATAATGTTTTATTTAAAACATGTTAGATTATATATTCTCCTTGAATAAATTAAACAATTGAATGTTGAAGCTTTATCACTGTCGATAAACATAATATGCATTTTCCGCATACTTAAAATTGGATAATTTTGAATAACAGATTTAGAACCCCTTGCACTGTCTACAGCAATTTTGCTGTCTCTATGCACAATTTCTTTTGTTGTTTTTTTACTTTCTCAACTAGCTTTGTTGACGTTCTTTTAAAACAAAATTTGGTTATATCGTTTATAAATCTCTATTTTTATTTTCCTCAACAATTCTATTTTTCACTCTCTCTCCCTCACCTCTCTCTGTTCAAAACTATATCTTTCTTTAACACCCCTCCCTCTCAAACACCAAAATTTGAATATTTTTTAAAAATATCTTTATCTCTCATCCCTATGTGTCTCGTAACTCAATATTGGTCTACACAGTATATCTCTCTATACCCTCTCTATCTCTCTCTCTCTCCTCTCTCTATACACTCAATACATATATCAGATACCATCTCTATATCTCTCACATCCACTCTCTATGTATCTTAACCTCTCTATCTGTCTCTAACATCTATAAGTTTATATCCCCTCTCTCTATATTTCTTCCATGTCTATCTCTCTTACCTCTATCTCTCTCTCTCTCTCTCTCTCTCTCTCTCTCTCTGCACAATAGATCTATCAACTCCCATCTCCATCTCTATCTACACTCTCTCTCTCCTCTCTGTTTCTCCATCTCTATCTTTCTAAACTCTAAATCTTTATCCCATCTCTCTCTTTATGCCCTCTATATCTCTCTCCACTCTATCTCTCAACTACACTCTCTTCCCTCTCTATCTCTCTCTCTTTCTCCACCATCTCTATCTGTCTCTAAACTCTCTAGGTATCTCACATCTCTATCTTTATACCCTATATATATATCTGTAACCGAACTCTGTCTAAGCACTCTATTTCTCTCACCTACCCTCTTTTTCTCTCTATATCCTCTGTCTCTCTACTCTCTATATTTCTCTCTCTATAAACTATATATCTCTATCTACTATCTCTATCTCTCGACCGATTAATAAATCAAAGCTTTTTGCCTGTGATCAGCTATGGACTTAAAGTCCACGTGTGGTTTTAGTCAACGTGCTATATATACTGTGCATGTTTGCTTTGTAAAAATACACTCGTCCGTTCATATTATCGTTCATAATTTATATATTGAATCAAAATTTTAATATAAAAAAAATTATATGAAGGGTACTAAAGATATTTTGTCTAAAAACATAATTGACTTAGTATATCTAATGTATATTAAAAAAGTATAATATCAGTTAACTAAATAAACATTATAAAAAAATAATAAAACAATATTAGGTTGCTTAATATATGGCTAAGTAAAATAATATATATATATATATATATATATATATATATATATATATATATATATATATATATATAAATATATATATATATATATATATAGATATAGATATAAAAAGAAAGAGATAATTAAAAAATTATGTTTATTATCAAATTCAAATAAAAACAAATACTAATCTTCTACAATCCAAATATAAATTATAATACAAACATAAAATGTAAAATAAATTATGAAATAGTAAACTTGAATGTAAATAGTTTTTAAAACGGACACTCGTTTATACATTAAACAATAAAAGTTTATATAATAAATTTCTATAAAAAATTTTTTTACCTTTACTTGTATCAGCAAAATAGATTAGTTATCTTAAAATTGGAATGAATGACATAAAAAAAACTAGACTCATATGATAATTATTAATCCTGCGAGGGATGCCTCTTATCAAATTTTTTTTACATTTTAAAAAAAACAAAAACAAAAAAAAGTGTGCCATATGGATAACACTATGTTCATGCACCGGCGGTTTGATAAAAATTGGCTAAAAACTTTATTAAATTGAAGACAATAGATATTAAATAGTCAGTCATGTGATCTGGGTGGTGTCAAAATATGCTTAAAACAAAAGCCAATCACATAGATAAAAAGTATATTAATTTAAATCTGTTTATGCCAAACTCTTTTTATGGGTAATCAAGGTATTGGCTATCTTTTGAAAAAATAACTATTCTATGGAATAACCTCCCTTTACATAAGTCATTCTTTTGGCAAAGTTCTTGCAAATCTTGAAATATGCTTCTCAATTAATTCTTTCTTACTTGGCCTGGGGGTAGAAGCTATATTTGGAGGTAGTATTACATTTTTCGATTCCCAAGTATGACCAATTGTGCCTTCAGTCAAGTTTAAGACATCAGTCATCATTCTATATATGTGTGACATGTCCATCTCTTCGTAAACAGGCCTTAGCATACATTGTTTTTTACTTAGTATGTTGTAAACATCGGTTCACCAAAAGCACCACTTTTTTGGGTTGGACATTTGATCTTGGCCTAAACTCTATTTGAGTTGTAATTGTTGGCAAGTGCTGCCAATTTAGTTCTTGCCTCCATTGCATCCATACGAAAGTGAATTCTTTTCGGACTGTATTTTAGTACGAAGCTGTGGAATACCTCTAGACTACCTGTATGACAGAATAGTTTGAGGTGAGGAATATCTTTATCCATTTGATCATTACAAACTATCTGCTTGAGTTCGTGAAAAGCTTCTGATTGTTGCGTTAGCCATTTTCTTCCACGTTGATCTTCATTTGTCAAAGTATCATGTTGGCATTTTTTTCCTCGCCGTCCTCGGTCCATGCGTGGATGTTAAGCACATGGTATAGACAGGATTTCCAATGTTTCAACATTTTTTCAGCATCTCCTTTACAGAGCATGCTTGATGTCCATAGATGATTTGAAATGGCTGACACCCATGGTGAGAGAGTGGAACATGTTTTTTTTTTACTAATGCTATGCATTTTTTTTTTTTAAGGCTTTTGGCATAGTGCCAAATATCGTACTGGTGGTTGATGTTTGGATAGTCCTCTCTTAGAATCTTCTTTATGCTCACGTGCCTGTCTGTCGCTACAACGACAGCCAAAACACCAGAAGCCATGAGTTGGTTAATTGATCGTCGAAATGCTTTTGCCTCCATGGCAACAGAAGACGTAGCTTCTGAAACTTGTACAATCTGAACATATAGTATTTTTTTGCATTTGTCATCCATCACAGTATATGTGCAATATTTTGCGGAAAAACCAGGGCTGTCACATTGCCCATCACCAGTAACACTGATTGATTTTCCTTTTATTGCACATATATTTTGAGCAACCTCGTTTTTCCAATGTGTGTTGATGACTGGAAATAAAAATGTTTTCTGATAGGAATAATAGGTTGCCTTGCTTAAAAAAGAGACTCCAAAAAATTCAAAAAGTTCATGAATCTTGTCAAACTGATTTCCAGAAAAGAGAATAGAAGAACAGGCCATGATATTTCCAATTGGTCGATTACCGATTGTGGGTTGACTCACCCACAGTGTGCTATTGTGACTTGCTTCACAATCCCCAGTCACAACTAGTTCCAACCAATCTTTTATTAATTGACATAATTGGTGCGTTACATGAAATTTTGAACTGACATGGTATTAATTTAAAAATTTCATCAAGGCAATTTTCAAAGACTATAAATTTACGTTCACGAACATAATCTTCATTCGATTTCTCAAATAACATAGAAAATTCATCAGCTGTTGTTTCTGGATTATAAGTGATGTCTTTCAAATCTTCATCCATTGGTTCAATTGGAGAAATTTCTAAACTTTCAATGCTTTGTTTCTCTGGATTTAATGTTTCTTCTTCTTGGACAATAGCGATTCCTTGATTTTCGTTAACGATTGCTGATGGTGCTTCCAATTCTGTAACAGATACAGTATCCATATTGGCTTCTGATGTTGGAGAAAACAAAGCACTTTGTATTTCGGTCGAACTGTGCAGAGTATGTTGAGAAATTGTAATTTGAGAAATGCTTGTTTCAGAAGAGACGTCACCCATTGTCCAGGTGTACTTATCTATCATTTTGTGTAAGTCTTTGGTCATGGTTGATTTAGTCTTATTTTTTGTAATAGTTGGATTAGTTTGAACACTGGCATTTACTGTGGCATATAAGGGATTCAATTCCGTTGATTGATCCTTTTGAATTTTAATTTCTGTATTAGTTGTTGCAGCAACTTTACTCTGATTCACATGTTGTCCACATGCATGGCATATGTGAATTCTTTCTCGACTTTCATACACATAGGGTTCATAGCCAATTAAAGTAGATGGAAAGTTTGTTGGTTCTGTTGGCACTCTTGATGATTCTACTGTTGCGGAAGTATTTCCAGATTTATATATTCTTGATGGAAATATTGTGGGTATTGATGTATCTTTCAAATAACGACTCACTCCATGTGTGTAGTATGAGTCTGGATGAAAGTGCAGAGAACACATTCGATATCTTGATGACTTGTTAGTTTCAAAAACCAATTGAATCATTTGTTCAAGTTCCTCTGGTCTATATTGATTAGTTTGACGAAGCCATAGCCGTATTCTCTCATGTGTTTTTGGGAAAACGTGTAGAGATACAGATGGATTTGAACAGCCTTTCTTTGTTGAACTGAGACATCCTATGAAAATGCAGTCAGGCATTTTCAGATATTCCTAATATAAATCAAAAATATAATATTAAAATTTAATATTTTAAAATTTAAAAAAAAAATATTGCGAAAACATAACTTTACAATAATATATTTTAAAAAATTTATTATTATTATTCACGAGACAAACATACGGCTAGATTTAGAGTTTTGTCGGTAACGACCCGTGTAGCTAACGCTGGCTTTTTTCTGGCCGCACCTTTAAAATAACTCTGGTATTGAGAGTCCACAGAATGGCTGCGTTAGGCTCCAAAAAAGGAGCGTAGAGCATATTTAACGCAACTTCAACTCTCGATACCAGAGTTGCTTACGGACGCGGCCAGCCTCAAAAACGTGCTCGTGCACGATTCCCCCATAGGAAACAATGGGGCTGTTTGAGCTGAAAAAAAACCTAACACCTGCAAAAAAGCCGCGTTCAGCTCCTAACGCAGCCCCATTGTTGTCTATGGGGAAACACTTCCTACGTCTGCACCTAACACCCTAACATGTACCCCGAGTCTAAACACCCCTAACCTTACACTTATTAACCCCTATTCTGCCGCCCCCGCTATCGCTGACCCCTGCATATTATTTTTAACCCCTAATCTGCAGCTCCGTAAACCGCCGCTACTTACATTATCCCTATGTACCCCTAATCTGCTGCCCCTAACACCGCCGACCTCTATATTATATTTATTAACCCCTAATCTGCCCCCCACAACGTCGCCTCCACCTGCCTACACTTATTAACCCCTAATCTGCCGACCGGACCGCACCGCTATTATAATAAAGTTATTAACCCCTAATCCGCCTAACTAACCCTATAATAAATAGTATTAACCCCTGATCTGCCCTCCCTAACATCGCCGACACCTAACTTCAAACATTAACCCCTAATCTGCCGACTGGAGCTCACCGCTATTCTAATAAATGTATTAACCCCTAAAGCTAAGTCTAACCCTAACACTAACACCCCCCTAACTTAAATAGAATTTTAATCTAACAAAATTAATTAACTCTTATTAAATAAATTATTCCTATTTAAAGCTAAATACTTACCTATAAAATAAATCCTAATATAGCTACAATATAAATTATAATTATATTATAGCTATTTTAGGATTAATATTTATTTTACAGGTAACTTTGTATTTATTTTAACCAGGTACAATAGCTATTAAATAGTTACAAACTATTTAATAGCTAAAATAGTTAAAATAATTACAAAATTACCTGTAAAATAAATCCTAACCTAAGTTACAATTAAACCTAACACTACACTATCAATAAATTAATTAAATAAAATACCTACAATTACCTACAATTAAACCTAACACTACACTATCAATGCATTAATTAAATACAACACCTACAAATAAATACAATGAAATAAACTAACTAAAGTACAAAAAATAAAAAAGAACTAAGTTACAAAAAATAAAAAAATATTTACAAACATAAGAAAAATATTACAATTTTAAACTAATTACACCTACTCTAAGCCCCCTAATAAAATAACAAAGCCCCCCAAAATAAAAAAATGCCCTACCCTATTCTAAATTACTAAAGTTCAAAGCTCTTTTACCTTACCAGCCCTGAACAGGGCCCTTTGCGGGGCATGCCCCAAGAAATTCAGCTTTTTTTCCTGTAAAAAAACACATACAATAACCCCCCCCCAACATTACAACCCACCACCCACATACCCCTAATCTAACCCAAACCCCCCTTAAATAAACCTAACACTAAGCCCCTGAAGATCTTCCTACCTTATCTTCACCATACCAGGTATCACCGATCCGTCCTGGCTCCGATATCTTCATCTAAGCCCAAGCGGGGGCTAGACATCCATCATCCGACGGCTGAAGAAGTCCAGAAGAGGCTCCAAAGTCTTCATCCTATCCGGGAAGAAGAGTAGATCCGGACCAGCAACCATCTTCTTCCAAGCGGCATCTTCTATCTTCATCCGATGAGGACCGGCTCCATCTTGAAGACCTCCACCGCGGACCCATCTTCTTCCGACGACGACTTCCCGACGAATGACGGTTCCTTTAAGGGACGTCATCCAAGATGGCGTCCCTCGAATTCCGATTGGCTGATAGGATTCTATCAGCCAATCGGAATTAAGGTAGGAAAATTCTGATTGGCTGATGGAATCAGCCAATCAGAATCAAGTTCAATCCGATTGGCTGATCCGATCAGCCAATCAGATTGAGCTCGCATTCTATTGGCTGATCGGAACAGCCAATAGAATGCGAGCTCAATCTGATTGGCTGATTGAATCAGCCAATCGGATTGAACTTGATTCTGATTGGCTGATTCCATCAGCCAATCAGAATTTTCCTACCTTAATTCCGATTGGCTGATAGAATCCTATCAGCCAATCGGAATTCGAGGGACGCCATCTTGGATGACGTCCCTTAAAGGAACCGTCATTCGTCGGGAAGTCGTCGTCGGAAGAAGATGGGTCCGCGGTGGAGGTCTTCAAGATGGAGCCGGTCCTCATCGGATGAAGATAGAAGATGCCGCTTGGAAGAAGATGGTTGCTGGTCCGGATCTACTCTTCTTCCCGGATAGGATGAAGACTTTGGAGCCTCTTCTGGACTTCTTCAGCCGTCGGATGATGGATGTCTAGCCCCCGCTTGGGCTTAGATGAAGATATCGGAGCCAGGACGGATCGGGGATACCTGGTATGGTGAAGATAAGGTAGGAAGATCTTCAGGGACTTAGTGTTAGGTTTATTTAAGGGGGGTTTGGGTTAGATTAGGGGTATGTGGGTGGTGGGTTGTAATGTTGGGGGGGGGGGTATTTTATGTGTTTTTTTACAGGAAAAAGAGCTGAATTTCTTGGGGCATGCCCCGCAAAGGGCCCTGTTCAGGGCTGGTAAGGTAAAAGAGCTTTGAACTTTAGTAATTTAGAATAGGGTAGGGCATTTTTTTTTATTTTGGGGGGCTTTGTTATTTTATTAGGGGGCTTAGAGTAGGTGTAATTAGTTTAAAATTGTTGTAATATTTTTCTTATGTTTGTAAATATTTTTTTATTTTTTGTAACTTAGTTCTTTTTTATTTTTTGTACTTTAGTTAGTTTATTTCATTGTAGTTATTTGTAGGTATTGTATTTAATTAATGTATTGATAGTGTAGTGTTAGGTTTAATTGTAGGTAATTGTAGGTATTTCATTTATTTATTGATAGTGTAGTGTTAGGTTTAATTGTAACTTAGGTTAGGATTTATTTTACAGGTAATTTGTAATTATTTTAACTATTTTAGCTATTA
>NC_069510.1:63834777-63839777 GCF_027579735.1 Bombina bombina
GTAACATACATACCAAACCTAACAAATTCTAAAGAAGAAGGAAGTAACTAGCAAAAAAGTTGATGAGACATAATAAGTCAAATTAGTTAATGACGTTCACAATTGCAAATAAAAAAATATTTTTTTTATTTTTTTTAAATGAAAAACAAAAGATAAGCAAAAGAATGAAATAAGTAGTCTTTAATTAAAATTGAAACTAAAGTTAGAAACTCAGGGAGCAAGTAATGATGTTAGAAAGCTATTCATTTTAATAACATCCAAATACTCTAATATACATGAATATTATAATAGAAAGGGGCTTTTTTAGATGAAACTAGCCATATCCAACTTTTCATTAAGACCAACTGGCGAAAGTGTTCAAAGTAAATATCCACTTACACTCTTTTTGGAGCAGACATTTATCGTTGTCCCCCCCCTCTTCCATGCACAATACCTTTGTCTATACCTGTAAAGCGTAGACAACCTGGGTTGCTGTTATGTACAGCTTGATAATGTCTCACAATGCTGCTAGATTGTATTTTACCTTTTATATCATCCCTGTGTTCCTTTATACGATCTTTAAAGATACGTTTCGTTTTGCCCACGTAAAACGCCGGGCAAGAACATTCCAGGAGATACACAACCCCCTCCGTATTGCAATTGAAGAAGTAATTAATCTGAAAAGATTTTTTACTATTGCCAGAAAATGTCTTGGTCCTTTTCATAAAATCACATGTCACTCACTTTCCACAAGGAAAGTTGCCATTAGGGATGTGCTTCTTGAGCCAATTTCCTTCTTTTTCTGTGGGTTTAAATTGGCTCGAGACCAGGTTATCTTTGAGATTTTTTGCTCTTTTTGCTGTAAGGCTGGGATAAATCCCAACTTCTTCAGCAATGTTGCCATCACTTAAAAGGACTGGCCAATGCTTATTAAGAACTGACTTAATGGTTTGCCAATGACAATTATAAGTCGTGGTTAATCGTATTACTGACTTTGTTTGTTTAGTCCTCTTGAACAGGAGATCATCTCTATCAATTTTTCTTGCGTGAATCATAGCTTTTTTAATCTTACGCCGTGAATAGCCACGTTCAAGAAACCTATCTTGCATGAGCTTTCCATGTTCCTCAAATTTCTCTTTCGACGAGCAATTGCGGCGTAGCCGAAGAAATTGTCCTTTAGGAATTCCTCCTATAAGGTGTCGGGGATGGTGACTGCTTGCCATTAACAGGCTATTAGTAGCCGTAGCCTTTCTAAAATTTTCAGTGACCAACATATTGTTCACATTTTTGACCTTAATGTCAAGAAAATCAATCTCAGATTTACTAAAGTGCATAGTAAGTCGTATATTTAGATCATTTTGGTTCAAACTATTGACAAACTGCAATAATTCAACTTGATCACCCTCCCAAATGAGGAATACATCGTCCACATATCTCAGCCAGAAATTGACATGTTTAGTGAACAAATCGTGTTGATAAACTGAATCCATCTCCCATTTGCCTAAATGTAAACAGGCGTATGTGGGGGCACATGTGGCCCCCATGGCTGTTCCTCTCAATTGTTTGTAAATTATGTTATTAAACATGAAAACATTGTTATTGAGAATGAATCTTAGAAGGTCAACCATGAGCTCAGTATGTTTGGAAAATGTTGTACCTCTGCTTGACAGGAAACTTTCACAGGCTTTTATACCAGTATCATGTGGGATACTGGAATAAAGTCCCTCTACGTCCATTGTCACTAAAAGTGATTCTTTGTCAACTGGCATCCCATTGATTTTTTTCAAAAAGTCAGTTGTGTCAAGAACAAATGACGGTAAAGTCACCAAAAAAGGACGCAGAGCATGATCAATAAAGTGACCTACATGTTCAACCAGACTCCCGATGCCAGAAATGATGGGACGTCCAGGCGGATTCCTAATGTTCTTATGAATCTTAGGTATACAGTAAAATATAGGCATAACTGGATTTTCTACCATCAAAAAACCAAATTCTGTATTAGTAATTGTCCCATCATTTCTGGCATCGTTCAAAATTGTGAAAAGTTTTGATTGCAAGGTAGGCAGAGGGTTGAAGTCAAGTTTCAGATATTGATCTTTATCTGACAATTGTCTCATTACCTCCTTGCAATACATAGTTTCATCCCATAGAACGACATTGCCCCCCTTATCCGCTGATTTGTACACAACGTTGGGGGCCGTTTTTAACTCTTTCAGAGCTTTTCGTTCTTTCTTGGTCAAGTTGTCATCAACAATGCCACTCAGTGGCAGTTCCTGTATCTCCCTTTCAACCAGTTTAACAAATAAGTTAACTGCAGGAGAGAAAGAAAGTTACGGCATATAAGTGGATCTTTTCTTAAAATGAGAAGATAATTTAAAAGGTAAATCTATCTCTGACGCTAGAAAAGAATCTTCGTCAGAGGTCGATTCCTGATATAATTCATTAAGGTCCTGTAGCGCCAGCCTATCCTCAGTGGTCAAGCTCAGATCCTCAATTATATTCTTAGATCTATTTTTAAACATTTGAGAAAGAACTACTTTTCTAGCAAATCTGTGAAGATCTTTTAGAAAAGTAAACTTGTCAAATCCATTAGATGGACAAAATGACAAGCCATGCTTTAGCACACTGAGATGGCAATTGTTGAGGCGAAAAGAGGACAGGTTAATCACCTGCAGGTTATCAGATGAAGGGGGTGCGTCTAGTAGGGTCTTCTGCCCCTCCGACCCCTTGGTCTGTAATTCTGCTGCCTCTCCGAACTCCTGCTGAATTCTCTGTCCCTGGACTGGCGGTAAGGATATCGTCTTTCTCCAGTATTTGTACCTGTCCCTATTCCTTCTCTTCCGGCCCCCCCTCCTCCTTCTTGTGGGGTGGACGGGCCAGGGCGCGTCTCGTTTTTTGACATCCTATTGTCAGATTCTGCATCTGAACAGTCAGTCCCAGAAACATATGAACCACGTATATGTCTATAACTGTAAACCTGTTTTTTCTTATAGTCTTCCTGGTCCCTAACCAGTTTTCTACCTTTTCTTAACTTAATCTCAGACTGCAATCTTGCAATCTGTTCCTTCATTTCACTATTGAGCTTTTCAAAATTTGAATTTTGCTCAAAATTATTAACAATGACAAGGGCCTCATCTACCTCTAGTTTTGTTTTCTCAAGTCTTTCTTTTTTTCTCTTGACCATTTTTTCCATCAAAATTATTGAGCATTCTGACAGGCTGGTATTCCATTCCTCTAAGAATGCCTCACCACCCTCATCACTGCGTAAGTTGGTTCCAGGGTCTAGCTTCAATCTCAAGCCCCTTGGTATTATTTCATTCTGAATGTAATTTTCCAGACTAGATGATTCAGTTATAGACATATACGTGGTTCATATGTTTCTGGGACTGACTATTCAGATGCAGAATCTGACAATAGGATGTCAAAAAACGAGACTCGCCCTGGCCCGTCCACCCCACAAGAAGGAGGAGGGGGGGCCGGAAGAGATGGAATAGGGACAGGTACAAATACTGGAGGAAGACGATATCCTTACCGCCAGTCCAGGGACAGAGAATTCAGCAGGAGTTCGGAGAGGCAGCAGAATTACAGACCAAGGGGTCGGAGGGGCAGAAGACCCTACTAGACGCACCCCCTTCATCTGATAACCTGCAGGTGATTAACCTGTCCTCTTTTCGCCTCAACAATTGCCATCTCAGTGTGCTAAAGCGTGGCTTGTCATTTTGTCCACCTAATGGATTTGACAAGTTTACTTTTCTAAAAGATCTTCACAGATTTGCTAGAAAAGTAGTTCTTTCTCAAATGTTTAAAAATAGATCTAAGAATATAATTGAGGATCTGAGCTTGACCACTGAGGATAGGCTGGCGCTACAGGACCTTAATGAATTATATCAGGAATCGACCTCTGACAAAGATTATTTTCTAGCGTCAGAGATAGATTTACCTTTTAAATTATCTTCTCATTTTAAGAAAAGATCCACTTATATGCCGCAACTTTCTTTCTCTCCTGCAGTTAACTTATTTGTTAAACTGGTTGAAAGGGAGATACAGGAACTGCCACTGAGTGGCATTGTTGATGACAACTTGACCAAGAAAGAACGAAAAACTCTGAAAGAGTTAAAAATGGCCCCCAACGTTGTGTACAAATCAGCGGATAAGGGGGGCAATGTCGTTCTATGGGATGAAACTATGTATTGCAAGGAGGTAATGAGACAATTGTCAGATAAAGATCAATATCTGAAACTTGACTTCAACCCTCTGCCTACCTTGCAATCAAAACTTTTCACAATTTTGAACGATGCCAGAAATGATGGGACAATTACTAATACAGAATTTGGTTTTTTGATGGTAGAAAATTCAGTTATGCCTATAGTTTACTGTATACCTAAGATTCATAAGAACATTAGGAATCCGCCTGGACGTCCCATCATTTCTGGCATCGGGAGTCTGGTTGAACATGTAGGTCACTTTATTGATCATGCTCTGCGTCCTTTTTTGGTGACTTTACCGTCATTTGTTCTTGACACAACTGACTTTTTGAAAAAAATCAATGGGATGCCAGTTGACAAAGAATCACTTTTAGTGACAATGGACGTAGAGGGACTTTATTCAAGTATCCCACATGATACTGGTATAAAAGCCTGTGAAAGTTTCCTGTCAAGCAGAGGTACAAAATTTTTCAAACATACTGAGCTCATGGTTGACCTTCTAAGATTCATTCTCAATAACAATGTTTTCATGTTTAATAACATAATTTACAAACAATTGAGAGGAACAGCCATGGGGGCCACATGTGCCCCCACATACGCCTGTTTACATTTAGGCAAATGGGAGATGGATTCAGTTTATCAACACGATTTGTTCACTAAACATGTCAATTTCTGGCTGAGATATGTGGACGATGTATTCCTCATTTGGGAGGGTGATCAAGTTGAATTATTGCAGTTTGTCAATAGTTTGAATCAAAATGATCTAAATATACGACTTACTATGCACTTTAGTAAATCTGAGATTGATTTTCTTGA
>NC_069510.1:63847277-63939777 GCF_027579735.1 Bombina bombina
AAATGCCGACAGGCATTTAGCGATGTCGGGTGGACATGATTCGCTACAGCGTATCATGTCCGCACGACATTTAATAAATCTACCCCATAGAGTTCCACTGTAAGCTGTCCAAAAAGAAATGCTCTCACATATTAGAACATGCAATTTTTGCTCTATAATGTCCCTTTAATCTCTTATGGGACCGACAATGTTATTAAAGGGACACTAAACCAAATTTTTTTCTTTCATGATTTAGATAGAGCATGCAATTTTTAAGCAACTTTCTAATTTACTCCTATTATCAATTTTTCTCGTTCTCTTGCTATCTTTATTTAAAATGCAGGAATGTGATGCATAGGAGCCGGCCCATTTTTGGTTGAGAACCTGGGTTATGCTTGCTCATTGGTGGGTAAATATAAGCCTCCAATAAGCAAGCGCTCTTGTAATTGGCTCATCAGCAATGTTCCCTCTAATTTTTTTGAGCATTGTGCACAAACTTTTTTGACACTCTCTCACACAGACTATCTATCTCACACATACACACAGACACTCTCTCACACAGACACACACTCTAACACAGACACACACTCTAACACAGACACACACTCTAACACAGACACACTCTCTCACACAGACACACACTCTAACACAGACACACACTCTAACACAGACACACTCTCTCACACAGACACACTCTCTCCCACAGACACACTCTCTCACACAGACACACACTCTAACACAGACACACACTCTAACACAGACACACTCCCTCACACAGACACACTCTCTCCCACAGACACACTCTCTCACACAGACACACACTCTAACACAGACACACTCTCTCACACAGACACACACTCTAACACAGACACACTCTCTCACACAGACACACACTCTAACACAGACACACTCTTTCACACAGACACACACTAACACAGACACATTCTCTCACACAGACACACACTCTAACACAGACACAGTCTCCCACACAGACACACACTCTAACACAGACATACTCTCTCACACAGACTATCTGTCTCACACACACACACTCTAACACAGACACACTCTCTCACACAGACTATCTATCTCACACACACACACTCTAACACAGACACACTCTCTCACACAGACTATCTATCTCACACACACACACTCTCTCTCACGCATAGACACTCTCTCACACACACAAACACAGACACTTTATCCACAGACACACACATGGGGGCCCATTTATCAAGCTCTGTATGGAGCTTGAGGGCCCGTGTTTCTGGCGAGCCTTCAGGCTCGCCAGAAACACAAGTTATGGAACAGCTCCATAACCTGTCCGCCTGCTCTGAGGAGGCGGACAGTCATCGCCGCAATTCAACCCGATCGAATACGATCAGGTTGATTGACACCCCCCCTGCTAGCAGCCGATTGGCCGCAAATCTGCAGGGGGCGGCGTTGCGCCAGCAGTTCACAAGAGATGCTGGTGCAATGCTGAATGCGGAGAGCGTATTGCTCTCCGCATTCAGCGAGGTCTGTCAGACATGATCCGCAATGTCGGATCATGTCCGACAGGCCTTTCATAAATAGGCCCCAAACACACTCTCTCACAGACACACACACACTCTCACACAGACTCTCTCTCGCACATACACTCCCTCTCACATACACACACAGACACTCTCTCACATACACACACAGACACTCTCACATACACACACACAGACACTCTCTCACATACACACACAGACACTCTCTCTCACATACACACACATACACTCTCTCTCACATACCTTCACAGACACTCTCACACAGACTCATACAAACACTCTCACACCAAAACACAAACACTCTCTCTCTCTCTCTCTCTCACACACACACACACACACACTGTCTCTCTCTCTCTCTCTCTCTCTCTCACAGACATAATTCCACATACAGACACCCACATACATACTGGCACACACGCACACAAACATGCACTCAAACAGATGTAGAATAAAGCATATGCTAAAGAGTCTGGCAGACCCACATTTAGAGCTCAATTTATCAATCCATGCCGAACAGGGAACAGCGGACATATTATTTTTTGTAAATAAGGTTTCTTATCTTTTGTAACTTTTTTTATTTTGAATGTAGTTAGTATCTTTTTTATTTTACTTCTGTGTATTTTAATTGGGGTTAAGTTAGGGGGTGATAGGTTAGGGGGCTTAGTTTTTAGTTTAATACTTTGCATTGTGGGGGGTTGGCGGTTTAGGGGGTAGATTTATTAAATGCCGGGCGGACATCGCTAAATGCTGACAGCATACTCATGTAGGCATTTAACATTGCACAAGCATTTAAAGGGCCAGTAAATGTACCAAATAATGTTACATAATGCAGAATTATACATTAGCTTAGCACTACAAACAAAGGGCTGCGTAGATATTTACCTGAGAAAATGACTTTAACAGAACACCGCTCCTTGCTCTACTGAGCGGGTCTGTTTTTTTCAGAAGCGCATCGTGGCACGCTGTCTATTCACTGCCGGCCTGACGACGCCATTAAACGCTAAACTAATGTTATATAATTCTGCACTATGTGCAGAATTATAGAACATTATTTGGTACGTTTACTGTCCCTTTAACTTAACTTCCAGGGAGCCGGAAACTTTGGGTGGAGACAGCAGCTTGTTAAATCTAGCCCCAGGTGTTAATAGGTTAATTAGGTAGTTTGCATTGTGGGGGTTGGAGGTTAAGGGGTTAATAGGTTTATATAGTAGTTTGCATTGTGGGGTTTGGCGGTAAAGGGGTTAATAGGTTTATATAGTAGTTTGCGTTGTGGGGGGATGGCGGTTTTGCGGTTAATACATGTTGTTGGTATTTGCAATGTGTAGGGATAACGGTTTAGGTGTTAATATGCTTAGTATTTGCAATGTGGGGGGATGGCAGCTTAGGGGTTAATTTTTATTAGTAACTGCAATGTGGCGGGATGGTGGTTTAGGGGTTGATATTGAGCATGTGTTAGGTGTTTGTTAAGGCTTCCAGGGAGTTACGGTACTTTTTTACTATGCGCAAGGGTTGTTGTGCCTGCCTATGTGTGGCGAGGTGAAAATGGAGTAAGATATGTCTATATTCTATAATCCTTGCGCTGCATATGTGATACTGACTTGCGACGCCAGTTCTATGTTAATTTATAGGAGTAAAAAATGCGCACGCTGTCAAAAATATACGCGCATAAGGTGTCTGCTGCGCAGAGTATGTGATCGCTCGATTAAACTACAAATTGGCGACGATCATTTTTGCACACGTCGCCAACTATGTGATCGCGCCCTTTGTGTTTATGATTCTTGAACACAAATGCAAAGTGACAATCTAATTTTGTCAAAGATTTTCTGGATCTGCTTCGGTAGCCTTAATTCTGAATATTATTGATATCACTCACATTACCTGATGTAGGTAGCCCACACTATACATATTCACATAATTCAATAGATTTGCTTAAAGGGACAGTCTACTCTACTTCTTTTTATTGTTTAAAAAGATAAATCATCCCTTTATTACCCATTCCCCAGTTTTGCATAAAACGGTTATATTAATAAACTTTTTAACTCTGTGATATTAGAGCTAACTCATAATTAACTTCTCTGGAGTGAGCACAAGGTTATCTATATGGCAAACGTAAACTTCACTGAGATAAGAGGCTGCCTTCAAGGGCTTAGCATATGAGCCTACCTAGGTTTAGCTTTCAACAAAGAATACCAGGCGAACAAAGCAAATTTGATGATGAACGTAAATTGGAAAGTTGTTTAAAATGGCATGTCCAATCTGAATCAGGAAAGTTTAATTTTGATTTGACTGTCCCTTTAAATTTGACTCAAATTAAATGCCTGTTGTTTCTGCAAATATTTCCTGTCTTAACCAATTTACCTTTATTAAATCATTTATCTCTGCCCCCAGAAGTGAAGATTGTGGGAGTTGGAGATTCGGACAGATTGACCATCCTCAGAGGATGTCCTGGTACCCCTGGATCAACTGGACCGAAAGGAGAACCAGGATCCCCAGGAGAGAAGGGTGAGTTTGTCTGCAACATGTAGAATGTACATATCAGCTTCTGATGGACCAATAAGCAACTGCTTTTAGGGTGGTTAACTTTACCTTTTTTCTAGGGATCTCCCTTATTTGCAAAACCTATTTTAGAGTCTCCCGGGTTTCCTTACTTATCTGCTCTTAGAACAGTGATGGCGGACCTTGGCACTCCAGATGTCTCAAAACTACATTTCCCATGATGCTCAACTGGACTTCAGAGTGCCTAAGCATCATGGGAAATGTAGTTCTGAATTGTCTGGAGTGCCAAGGTTCGTTATCACTGTCTTGGAAAAAGCCCTACTCGCGCACAAACACGATAGCTTTTTCTCAAGTGTGCTAACCCGACATAAAAATATATGACTACAGTATAGCGTAAACATAACTTTTATGCATTAGGAAACCAAAAATTTGTGTAACCCGCAATATCTTTAAGGTATGCATATACTGTATATATATATATATATATATATATATATATATATATATATATATATACACTTAGTGATTATACATGTGATATGTGTCTGAAAAAACAGAATTTATGCTTACCTGATAAATTACTTTCTCTTGTGATGTATCGAGTCCACGAATTCATCCTTTACTTGTGGGATATTCTCCTTCCCAACAGGAAGTGGCAAAGAGAGCACACAGCAGAGCTGTCCATATAGCTCCCCCTCCAGCTCCACCCCCCAGTCATTCGACCGAAGGTTAGGAAGAAAAAGGAGAAACCATAGGGTGCAGTGGTGACTGTAGTTTAAACAAAAAGCTACCTGACTTAATAGCCAGGGCGGGCCTTAGACTCGATACATCACAAGAGAAAGTAATTTATCAGGTAAGCATAAATTCTGTTTTCTCTTGTAAGATGTATCGAGTCCACGGATTCATCCTTTACTTGTGGGATACCAATACCAAAGCTTTAGGACACGGATGAAGGGAGGGAACAAGACAGGTACCTTAAACAGAAGGCACCACTGCTTGTAAAACCTTTCTCCCAAAAATAGCCTCCGAAGAAGCAAAAGTATCGAATTTGTAAAATTTGGAAAAAGTATGCAGCGAATACCAAGTCGCTGCCTTACAAATCTGTTCAACAGAAGCCTCATTTTTAAAAGCCCATGTGGAAGCCACTGCTCTGGTACAATGAGCAGTAATTGTTTCAGGAGGCTGCTGGCCAGCAGTCTCATAGGCCAAACGTATAATGCTTTTCAGCCAAAAGGAAAGAGAGGTAGCAGTCACCTTCTGACCTCTCCTGTTACCAGAATAGATAACAAACAATGAAGGTGTTTGCCTGAAATCCTTAGTTGCATGTAAATAGAACTTTAAAGCACAAACCACATCAAGATTGTGTAACAGACGTTCCTTCTTCGAAGAAGGATTAGGACACAGAGAAGGAACAACAATTTCCTGGTTAAAGTGAAGGTAAAGTCAAACGCCTTATTATAAATAATTAGAGATATGATGGCAAATAAATGTAACTTTCATTCATCATTTTTTTATAAAACATAAATTACCTGTGATATCTAATCTTTTTCTCATCTAATCGGCTTTCCGAAAAACAACCCGTAATTTTTATTTTTTTTCTAAATTACTATCATGTGCTTGAGAGATCCAATTGATTTTCTGGCCGTTAGGCGGCCGTCAAATTTCGTCATAAACATTGCGGTTTACATGCGCATGCGTGACAATTTCTCCTCCTCAATTTGCAAGCGAGCGCGTCCTCGTTTCGCGCAATGCGCGATTGCAAAAATTATCTTTGTTGTCAGATATAGTATTGAATGAATCGCGCAACTCATTCAATACTATGTTGCCAAGTTTTTTCGCATGCGCAGTAGAGCTAAACAGACCGGATCAACGCCTGCGCAAAGATCACTGTTAATCCGTGCTCAATGTGCACGAGTATGCGAAACAGAGTGTCATAAACCAGGAAATGGAGCGTGGGAGGAGATTATTCAAGGAACGGTAGGAAAAATAAAATTATAAATAGAACAACATAGATCATTTTTTATTAAAAAATAACCTAGCGACTGCATTTGGGGTATTAACAGGAACATAAAAACGATTGCTGGTTAAAAAAACTTTACCTTCACTTTAATATTCTTATTAGACACAACCTTAGGAAGAAAACCAGGTTTGGTACGCAACACTACCTTATCTGCATGGAAAACCAGGTAAGGTGAATCACACTGTAAAGCAGATAGCTCTGAAACTCTTCGAGCAGAAGAGATAGCTACCAAAAACAAAACTTTCCAAGATAAAAGCTTAATATCTATGGAATGTAAAGGTTCAAACGGAACCCCTTGCAGAACTGAAAGAACTAAATTCAGACTCCATGGCGGAGCCACAGGTCTATAAACAGGCTTGATTCTAACTAAAGCCTGACTAAACGTTTGAACGTCTGGTACCTCTGCCAGACGTTTGTGTAAAAGAATAGACAAAGCAGATATCTGTCCTTTTAAGGAACTAGCTGATAATCCTTTCTCCAATCCTTCTTGGAGAAAAGACAGTATCCTGGGAATCCTAATCTTACTCCATGAGTAACCCTTGGATTCACACCAAAAAAGATATTTTCGCCAAATCTTATGGTAGATTTTCCTGGTGACAGGCTTTCTAGCCTGAATCAGGGTATCAATAACCGACTCAGAGAAACCACACTTTGATAGAATTAGGCATTCAATCTCCAAGCAGTCAGATGCAGAGAAATTAGATTTGGATGCTTGAAAGGACCTTGTATTAGAAGGTCCTGCCTCATTGGTAGTTGCCATGGTGGGACAGATGACATGTCCACTAGGTCTGCATACCAGGTCCTGCGTGGCCATGCAGGCGCTATCAGAATCACCGAAGCCCTCTCCTGCTTGATTCTGGCAACCAGACGAGGGAGGAGAGGAAACGGTGGAAAAACATAGGCCAGATTGAAAGACCAATTTGGTGTTCTGACGGGACGCCATCAGATCCAATTCTGGAGTGCCCCATAGCTGAGTCAGCTGGGCAAAAACCTCCGATGGAGTTCCCACTCCCCCGGGTGAAAAGTCTGACGACTTAGAAAATCCGCCTTCCAGTTGTCTACTCCTGGGATGTGAATTGCTGAGAGATGGCAGGAGTGATCCTCCGCCCACCTGATTATTTTGGTTACTTCCATCATTGCTAGGGAACTCCTTGTTCCTCCTTGATGATTAACGTAAGCTACAGTCGTGATGTTGTCCGACTGAAATCTGATGAATTTGGCCGCGGCTAGCTGAGGCCATGCTTGAAGCGCGTTGAATATCGCCCTCAGTTCCAGAATGTTTATCGGGAGAAGAGCTTCTGCCCGAGACCATAAGCCCTGAGCTTTCAGGGAGTCCCAGACTGCACCCCAGCCCAACAGACTGGCGTTGGTCGTTACGATGATCCACTCTGGTCTGCGGAAACACATTCCCTGAGACAGGTGATCCTGAGACAACCACCAGAGAAGAGAATCTCTGGTCCCCTGGTCCAGCTGTATTTGAGGAGACAAATCTGCATAATCCCCATTCCACTGTTTGAGCATGCATAGTTGCAGTGGTCTGAGGTGTATCCGTGCAAAAGGGACTATGTCCATTGCCGCTGCCATTAATCCGATTGTCTCCATGCACTGAGCTACAGATGGCTGAGGAATGGAATGAAGGGCTCGGCAAGTGGGTAAGAGTTTTAACTTTCTGACCTCCATCAGAAATATTTTCATTTCTACCGAGTCAATCAGAGTTCCTAGGAAGGAAACTCTTGTGAGGGGGGAGAGAGAACTCTTTTTGATGTTCACCTTCCACCTGTGAGACCTCAGAAAGGTCAATACAATTTCCGTGTGAGACTTGGCTCTTTGGAAAGTCGACGCCTGAATTAAGATGTCGTCTAGATAAGGCGCCACTGCTATGCCCCGTGGTCTTAGAACCACCAGGAGGGACCCTAGCACCTTTGTGAAAATTCTGGGAGCAGTGGCCAACCCGAAAGGAAGAGCCACAAACTGGTAATGCTTGTCCAGAAAGTCGAACCTGAGAAACTGGTGATGATCTTTGTGGATAGGAATGTGCAGATATGCATCCTTTAAATCCACGGTGGTCATATATTGACCCTCCTGGATCATTGGTAAGATTGTCTGAATGGTCTCCATCTTGAATGATGGGACTCTGAGGAATTTGTTTAGAATTTTGAGATCCAGGATTGGTCTGAAAGTTCCTTCTTTCTTGGGAACCACAAACAGGTTTGAGTAAAAACCAAGCCCTTGTTCCGCAATTGGAACTGGGTGGATCACTCCCATTGTATGTAGGTCTTCTACACAGCGTAAGAACGCCTCTTTCTTTGTCTGGTCTGTAGACAGACGAGAAATGTGGAACCTTCCCCTTGGAAGGGAGTCCTTGAATTCTAGAAGATATCCCTGGGATACAATCTCTAAGGCCCAGGGATCAAGTACATCTCTTGCCCAGGCCTGAGCGAAGAGAGAGAGTCTGCCCCCCTACTAGATCCGGTCCCGGATCTGGGGCTACCCCTTCATGCTGGAGGCAGCTGCAGGCTTCTTGGCCTGTTTACCCTTGTTCCAGCCCTGGTAAGGTTTCCAGGCTGACCTGGGTTGGGAAACGTTACCCTCTTGCTTTGCAGCAGGGGAGGATGAAGCAAGACCGCTCCTGAAATTCCGAAAGGAATGAAAATTATTTTGTTTGTTCTTTATCTTGAAGGACTTGTCCTGAGGGAAAGCATGGCCTTTTCCCTCAGTGATTTCTGAAATAATCTCTTTCAATTCAGGCCCGAAGAGGGTCTTTCCGTTGAAAGGGATGTTCAAGAGTATGGATTTTGATGACACATCGGCCGACCAGGACTTTAGCCATAGCGCCCTGCGCGCTAAAATGGCAAAACCTGAATTCTTTGCCGCTAACTTAGCTAGTTGGAAAGCGGCATCTGTGATAAAAGAATTAGCCAGCTTAAGAGCCTTAATTCTGTCCATAATGTCCTCATATGAGGTCTCCGTCTGGAGCGCCTCGAACCAGAAAGCAGCTGCAGTAGTTACAGGAACAATGCACGCAATAGGTTGGAGAAGAAAACCTTGTTGAACAAAAATTTTCTTAAGCAAACCCTCTAATTTTTTATCCATAGGGTCTTTGAAAGCACAACTGTCCTCAATTGGTATGGTTGTGCGTTTAGCAAGTGAAAAAATAGCCCCCTCCACCTTAGGGACCGTCTGCCATGAGTCCTGCATGGGGTCAGATATGGGGAACATTTTCTTAAAAACAGTAGGGGGAACGAAGGGAATACCTGGTCTATCCCACTCCCTAGTAACAATATCCGCAATCCTCTTAGGGACCGGGAACACATCAGTGTAAACAGGAACTTCCAGGTACTTGTCCATTTTACACAATTTATCTGGAACCACCATAGGGTCGCAGTCATCCAGAGTAACTAATACCTCCCTGAGCAATAAGCGGAGGTGTTCTAGTTTAAATTTAAAAGCCAATATATCTGAATCTGTCTGAGGAGAAACCTTTCCTGAATCGGAAATTTCTCCCTCAGACAGCACATCCCTCACCCCAACTTCAGAGCCTTGTGAGGGTATATCGGATACGGCTACTAAAGCGTCAGAATGCTCATTATCTGTTCTTAAAACAGAGCTATCATGCTTTGCAGGTAACACGGGCAGTTTAGATAAGAACTCTGAGAGCGTATTATTCATAACTGCCGCCAAATCTTGCAAGGTAAAAGAGTTAGATGCACTAGAGGTGCTAGGCGTCGTTTGAGCGGGCGTAACTGGTTGTGACACTTGGGGAGAGGTTGACGGGCTAACCTCGTTACCTTCTGTCTGAGAATCATCTTGGGCCACATTTTTAAGTGTAACAATATGTTCTTTAAAGTGTATAGACATATCAGTACAAGTGGTAAACATTCTGAGAGGAGGTTCCACCATGGCTTCTAAACACATTGAACAAGGATTTTCCTTGGTGTCAGACATGTTTAACAGACTAGTAGTAAAACAAGCAGGCTTGGAAATCACTTTAATCAAGTAAAAACACACTTTGAAAAAACGTTACTGTGCCTTTAAGAGATAAAAAAGGCACACAATTTTGCAAAACAGTGAAAAAATGCAGCAAACTTTTCGAAATTTTTACAGCATGTACCTAAAGCATTAGTAAGATTGCACCACTAGCAATAAAAACGAAAAACCCCTTAATGCCCAAACCGGATCGACAGTAAGCCAAAAAAACGGTTAAAAAACGTTCAGCTCTGCTGTGGCCCTACCTGCCCTTAGGAACCAGATTTGTGGGGAAAAAGCTTCTTATAAGCCCTCAAACTGCAGCAGGATCCTCCATGTGAAACAGCCTGAACTTCTAGTCAAAAATAACTGCGCATCTGAGGTGCAAAATTAGGCCCCTCCCACCTCCCTACGGAGCTTGTGAGGCCTAAAGAAACACTCCAAAGTGTTTTAATATTAGCCGTGTGGGTAACAATGAAAGAAACCCAAAGGAACCTTCAAAGTGTCTCAAAACCCCCCCGATATTTTCAATAAAAAGCGTTTGCCCTGAAAGTAGTGTCAACCAGCATAAACTAGCCCTGTTATGTAAGCTTGAAATTCCATACTTAGTCTCTGAATACAGCTTACCCTTCCCTCATGGGGATATTATCAGTCTTCTCTAGCATTATCACAGTCTTGTCTAGAAGAAAAAAAGACTGAACATACCTTATTGCAGCCTAACCTGCAAACCGTTCCCCCCAACTGAAGTTTTCTTGTACTCCTCAGTCCTTTGTGGGAACAGCAGTGGATTTTAGTTACAACATGCTAAAATCATCTTCCTCCCTGCAGAAATCTTCATCTCCTTTCTGCTAGAGAGTAAATAGTACACACCGGTACCATTTAAAATAACAAAATCTTGCTTGTAGAAAATAAAAACTACATTTTTTTACCACATTCACTTTACACTTCCGATTGCTTAGAGCCGGCAAAGAGAATGACTGGGGGATGGAGCTGGAGGGGGAGCTATATGGACAGCTCTGCTGTGTGCTCTCTTTGCCACTTCCTGTTGGGAAGGAGAATATCCCACAAGTAAAGGATGAATCCGTGGACTCGATACATCTTACAAGAGAAATAAATATTGCTACTAATATTATACAGATATATGATATAGAATATGTTAAATACATGTTAACTGGTCACCACACAAGATTATGGGAAATTATTGCTCCCTCAAATTGGTTCTTTTTATATTTTTTAAGGGCTAAAGGGATCTGCAGGTGACCCTGGGAAGGCTGGACCACCAGGACAGAAAGGTAAGTGACAGACTCAGAAGTACAATTCACTCATTTGGGAAAAAGATCTAAAGTAGTTCATATAAGTGTAAAAGGAAGTAGCAACAACAGATGGCACATTTGGTTGAATGGTAATCGGTATATATAAAAAAAACTTCCTAGATCATGCTTTAGTTTCAATCAATACTTAAGGGGATCATTAACCCTACATTTTTTTTTTAACCCTACATTTTTCTCACCTTTAATTTGTTCCCAATGATCAATTTTACCTGATGGAGTATATTAAATTGTTTACAAATAGCTCCTTTACCTTTATATTGGATTTGAAATAGCTGCGTATGACCATGGTATCCCTATCTATACTGAAAGGAGCTATACTGATGATCTAAAGCTCTCTGTTCTGGTGAGATTTTATAAGCAGTCTCGTCAGTACTGTGAGGTCCCTCTAAAAATGTTCTTAAGGCAAATTTTAGCTTGTGAGCTGTTTATCTAGCTGTTGGTAGTGATAGTAAATCCTAATGTTTTTGAAATGCTCGGATTTACCAGTGCTACAAATAAAGGGGACTTTCAGTCATGAAGTATGTAATACTTATTTTGCCACGTTGAGCACCTCAATGATAATAGCATTCTGCCGTGGGCGAGCTGAGGCACTCAGTGCAGCGTACACCACAGGCAAATAAAGGAACGTTCATAAGTATTTTATACTTCATGACTGAAAGTCCCCTTTATTTGTAGCACTGGTTAACCTTAAAGGGACACTGAACCCAATTTTTTTATTTCGTGATTCAGATAGCGCATGCAATTTTAAAGGGACACTGAACCCAAATCTTTTCCTTTATGATTCAGATAGAGCATATAATTTTAAGCAACTTTTTAATTTACTCCTATTATCAATTTTTCTCCGTTCTCTTGCTATCTTTATTTGAAAAAGAAGGCATCTAAGCTATTTTTTGGTCTAGAACTCTGGACAGCAGTTTTTTATTGGTGGATAAATTTATCCACCAATCAGCAAGGACAACCCAGGTTGTTCACCAAAAATGGGCCAGCATCTAAACTTACATTCTTGCATTTCAAATAAAGATACCAAGAGAATAAAGAAAATTTGATAATAGGAGCAAATTAGAAAGTTGCTTAAAATTTCATGCTCTACCTGAATCACGAAAGAAAATTTTTTGGGTTCAGTGTCCCTTTAACCCCTTAACGACCAAGGACGTGCAGGGTACGTCCTCAAAAAAAAGGCAGTTAACGCCTGAGAACGTACCCTGCACGTCCTCAGTGTGGAAAGCAGCTGGAAGCGATCCTGCTCGCTTCCAGCTGCTTTCCGGTTATTGCAGTGATGCCTCGATATGGAGGCATCCTGCAATAACCCTGCATGGCCATCCGATGCAGAGAGAGCCACTCTGTGGCCCTCTCTGCACCGGACATCGATGGCCGGTATCGTTGGTGGGTGGGAGCTGACTTGGGAGGCGGGTGGGCGGCCATCGATGGGCCGTGTAAGGTGGAGGGGGGCGGGATCGGGGCCGGAGCTGACGGGGGCGCGCCGCGGCGCGCCGCGCGTGCACAGAGGGTGGCGGGCGGGGCCCGCGTGCACGGGGCGGGGAGTGGGTGGGAACCGCTATAACTACAGAAAATGAGATTGTAACTGTGGGGGAAAAGGGAAAAATTAAAAAAAAAATAAACTTCAGTCAAAGGGATCTTGGAGGGGTGGGGGGTTGCTCTTGGGTGTGGGGGGAGCTACACTACAGAAAAAGGGATTTTTTCTTAAAAAAAAGCAAATTTTTTTTCTAAACTGGGTACTAGCAGACAGCTGCCAGTACCCAAGATGGCGCCCATTAAGGCAGAGGGGGAGGGTTAGAGAGCTGTTTGGTGGGGGGATCTGTGAGGTTGGGGCTAGGGGGGATCCTACACAGCAGCATATGTAAATATGCTAAAAAAAAACCTCAAAAAAGCCAAATATACCTTTTATTTTAGTACTGGCAGAGTTTCTGCCAGTACTTAAGATGGCGGGGACAATTGTGGGGTGGGGGAGGGAAGAGAGCTATTTGGGAGGCATCAGGGGGTCTGATGTTTCAGGTGGGAGGCTGAGCTCTACACTAAAGCTAAAATTAACCCTGCAAGTTCCCTACAAGCTACATAATTAACCCCTTCACTGCTAGACATAATACACGCGTGATGCGCAGCAGCATTTAGCGGCCTTCTAATTACCAAAAAGCATCGCCAAAGCCATATATGTCTGCTATTTCTGAACAAAGGGGATCCCAGAGAAACATTTACAACCATTTGTGCCATAATTGCATAAGCTGTTTGTAAATGATTTCAGTGAGAAACCTAAAATTGTGAAAAAGTTAACGTTTTTTTTTTTTATTTGATTGCATTTGGCGGTGAAATGGTGGCATGAAATATACCAAAATGGGCCTAGATCAATAGTTGGGGTTGTCTACTACACTACACTAAAGCTAAAATTACCCCAAAATGCTCCCTACATGCTCCCTAATTAACCCCTTCATTGCTGGGCATAATACACGTGTGGTGCGCAGTGGCATTTAGCAGCCTTCTAATTACCAAAAAGCAATGCTAAAGCCATATATGTCTGCTATTTCTGAACAAAGGGGATCCCAGAGAAGAATTTACAACCATTTATGCCATAATTGCACAAGCGGTTTGCAAATAATTTCAGTGAGAAACCAAAAGTTTGTAAAAAATTTGTAAAATAGTGAACGATTTTTTGTATTTGATCGCATTTGGCGGTAAAATGGTGGCATGAAATATACCAAAATGAGCCTAGATCAATACTTTGGGTTGTCTACTAAAAAAAAAAATATATACATGTCAATGGATATTCAGAGATTCCTGAAAGATATTAGTGTTCTAATGTAACTAGCACTAATTTTGAAAAAAAATGATTTGGAAATAGCAAAGTGCTACTTGTATTTATGGCCCTATAAGTTACAAAAAAAGCAAAGAACATGTAAACATTTGGTATTTCTAAACTCAGGATAAAATTTTGAAACTATTTAGCATGGGTGTTTTTTGGTGGTTGTAGATATGTAACAGATTTTGGGGGTCAAAGTTAGAAAAAATGTGTTTTTTTTCGATTTTTTCCTCATATTTTATATTTTTTTTTATAGTAAATGATAAGATATGATGAAAATAATGGTATCTTTAGAAAGTCCATTTAATGGCGAGAAAAACGGTATATATTATGTGTGGGTACAGTAAATGAGTAAGAGGAAAATTACAGCTAAACACAAACACCGCAGAAATGTAAAAATAGCCTTGGTCCCAAACGGACAGAAAATGGAAAAGTGCTGTGGTCATTAAGGGGTTAAGCAACTTTCTCATTTACTCTTATTATCAATTTTTCTTCATTCTCTTGCTATCTTTATTTGAAAAATAAGGCATCTAGGCTAAGGAGCCAGCCAATTTTTGGTTCAGCACCCTGGATAGCACTGGTTTAATGGTGGGTGAATGTATCCACCAATCAGCAAGAACAACCAAGGTTGTTCACCAAAAATGGGCCAGCATCTAAACTTACATTCTTGCTTTTCAAATAAAGATACCATGAGAATCAAGAAAATTTGATAAAAGGAGTAAAGTTGCTTAAAAATGCATGCTCTATCTGAATCACAAAAGAAAAAATTTGGGTTCAGTTTCCCTTTAACATTTCAAAAAAAGCTAGAATTGACTATAAGAGCTATGGAGGTCACATACATCAAAATCAAATGCTCAAAAAAAGTCCCCAAAAAGGTTGTGTGATTTCTCTCAATGACGGCAAATTTTTGATCATCAGCCACTAAGTACTTGGCTTTGCTTTACAAACAGAGATAATATAAAGAGGCATAAGTGTGCTCCTGCGCAGACCAAGCTAAACTTCTGCTCTGTGAAATTATCTCCTTGCAGCCAGTATCACATTTCACAGAGCAGTGTGTGAGAGGTTCAGCTCAGTGTGGGCAGAAGCTAATTTATTAGCACTAGGAAATGTTTCCCCACAGGAACTGCCCAGGAACAGCGTAGACCTCATCACTGTCTCCAAAAAAAATACAATGAATAACTTTGGTTTCCTCGCTCTCAAATAAGTGGACTTCAGTTTAAAAGCAACAGAATCACTTCTTTATTCAGAGTTAAAAAGGCTTGAGTGAAGAATTAAAATCCAAACGCGTTTTGTTATACAACATAACTTCTTCAATGCAGGCACTTCAGGTTAAGGAGCCATTGAAGACGTTATGTTGCATAACGAAACGCGTTTGGCTTTTAATTCATCACTCAAGCCTTTTTAACTCTGAATAAAGAAGTGATTCTGTTGCTTTTAAACTGAAGTCCACTTATTTGAGTGTGAGGAAACCAAAGTTATTCAGATAAACTCACACACTGCTTTGTGAATATGACCCTGGCTGCAAGGAGATGGTTTCACAGAGCAGTGTGTGAGAGGTTTAGTTCTGGTTAGGGATGGGCGAATGTGTTTATATCCGAATTCGAATGTTAGAACGAATGTTATTGTAGAAATTCGATTTACATAATAGAATGTTGATAAGAACAAATATTCTTAAAAATTCGATTTTCGAATGTTATTTGCAGTTTTCGAATGTCACATTCGAATTCGAATGTTACATTCGAATATCACATTCAAATTCGAATATTACATTTATAAAACACAATTGTAGACTAGAAACACTATTTCGAATGTCACATTCGAATCGAATATCACATTCAAATCGAATGTCACATTCGAATGTGAATATTACATTTATAAAACACAGTATTAGACTAGAAATACTATTTCGAATTCGAATGTCACATTTGAATCGAATGTCACATTCGAATCGAATATCACATTTAAAACACAGTATTAGACTAGAAATACTATTTCAAATTCGAATGTCACATTCGAATTAGAATGTCACATTCAAATTCGAATATTACATTTCGAAATTGAATGAATACATAGCTAAACATTCTATTATTCGAACGAATATTTTTGAATTTTATTGAAAAATTCGAAAACGAAAATTCGAAAATAGAATCTTAGAATGTTATATAAACATTCGAAATTTGATTCGAACGAACGTATCAAAATTCGTTTTAAATTTCGAATTTTTAGAAACATTCGCCCATCCCTAGTTCTGGTGAGGGGAGGGAGTAATAAGCCAGCTGCACAGTTTTTGGAGCAGAGACATAGCTGGCTGATTTTAGGCTCATATGTGTAGATCTTACCCTTTCTTCTGATTTTACACATAAAACAACAGTTTCTAAGCAGAATTTATATTACCAAGCGCAGCTCCAGCATCAGGGAGCCAGACCTGTCAGCTAGTGAATTCCTGGCTGTAGGCACGCTAGTAAGGGAGTGAGGGGAAACCTCTAGCTCAGTGATTATAGTATATTACGTACTTATACATACAGGGAGTGCAGAATTATTAGGCAAATGAGTATTTTGACCACATCATCCTCTTTATGCATGTTGTCTTACTCCAAGCTGTATAGGCTCGAAAGCCTACTACCAATTAAGCATATTAGGTGATGTGCATCTCTGTAATGAGAAGGGGTGTGGTCTAATGACATCAACACCCTATATCAGGTGTGCATAATTATTAGGCAACTTCCTTTCCTTTGGCAAAATGGGTCAAAAGAAGGACTTGACAGGCTCAGAAAAGTAAAAAATAGTGAGATATCTTGCAGAGGGATGCAGCACTCTTAAAATTGCAAAGCTTCTGAAGCGTGATCATCGAACAATCAAGCGTTTCATTTAACATAGTCAACAGGGTCGCAAGAAGCGTGTGGAAAAACCAAGGCGCAAAATAACTGCCCATGAACTGAGAAAAGTCAAGCGTGCAGCTGCCAAGATGCCACTTGCCACCAGTTTGGCCATATTTCAGAGCTGCAACATCACTGGAGTGCCCAAAAGCACAAGGTGTGCAATACTCAGAGACATGGCCAAGGTAAGAAAGGCTGAAAGACGACCACCACTGAACAAGACACACAAGCTGAAACGTCAAGACTGGGCCAAGAAATATCTCAAGACTGATTTTTCTAAGGTTTTATGGACTGATGAAATGAGAGTGAGTCTTGATGGGCCAGATGGATGGGCCCGTGGCTGGATTGGTAAAGGGCAGAGAGCTCCAGTCCGACTCAGACGCCAGCAAGGTGGAGGTGGAGTACTGGTTTGGGCTGGTATCATCAAAGATGAGCTTGTGGGGCCTTTTCGGGTTGAGGATGGAATCAAGCTCAACTCCCAGTCCTACTGCCAGTTTCTGGAAGACACCTTCTTCAAGCAGTGGTACAGGAAGAAGTCTGCATCCTTCAAGAAAAACATGATTTTCATGCAGGACAATGCTCCATCACACGCGTCCAAGTACTCCACAGCGTGGCTGGCAAGAAAGGGTATAAAAGAAGAAAATCTAATGACATGGCCTCCTTGTTCACCTGATCTGAACCCCATTGAGAACCTGTGGTCCATCATCAAATGTGAGATTTACAAGGAGGGAAAACAGTACACCTCTCTGAACAGTGTCTGGGAGGCTGTGGTTGCTGCTGCACGCAATGTTGATGGTGAACAGATCAAAACACTGACAGAATCCATGGATGGCAGGCTTTTGAGTGTCCTTGCAAAGAAAGGTGGCTATATTGGTCACTGATTTGTTTTTGTTTTGTTTTTGAATGTCAGAAATGTATATTTGTGAATGTTGAGATGTTATATTGGTTTCACTGGTAAAAATAAATAATTGAAATGGGTATATATTTGTTTTTTGTTAAGTTGCCTAATAATTATGCACAGTAATAGTCACCTGCACACACAGATATCCCCCTAAAATAGCTATAACTAAAAACAAACTAAAAACTACTTCCAAAACTATTCAGCTTTGATATTAATGAGTTTTTTGGGTTCATTGAGAACATGGTTGTTGTTCAATAATAAAATTAATCCTCAAAAATACAACTTGCCTAATAATTCTGCACTCCCTGTATGCAGTGAAACACCTTGCAAGGTTTTTCAAATTTTGAGGAGATTTAGCTGTAAAACAGGTGATGCATGTGTCATGAGATGCAGGACACAGCATAGAAGGTACAACGCTATGTTTTTGCAGCGCATAGAAGTATACAGCTTGCACAACACATCAAACTCAGTAAGTGCGACATAGACAATAACGACCATAAGCCCCGCCCCATTCGGTGACGTCACCTCCCACTCTCATCACAGCATGTCAATTGCAAATTTTACCAACAGCCAAAGCTATATTTTAATAGGCTACATTTGTTTTTGACTACCCTGTCTTTTTAAAGGGACATGAAACACACATTTTCTTCTTTTAAGATTCAGAGAGAGCATGCACGTTTAAACGAGTAATTTAGTTCTATTATCACATTTTCTTTGCACTCTTGGTATTGTTTCCTGAAAATCAGGGACATAAGCTCAGGAGCGTGCACATGTCTTGAGCACTGTATGGAAGCAGTTATGCAAGAGTGTTTTCCATTTGCCAGAACACTAGAGGGCAGCACTATTTCCTGTCATGTAGCGCTGCACACACCTACCTATGTATCTTTTCAACAAAGAATACCATGGGAACTAAGCAAATTTGATAATGGAGGTAAACTGGAATATGTTTCAAAATTGTATACTCTATCTGAATCACAAAATAACATTTTTGGGTTTTATATCCCTTTAAGGGAAAAACAATTTTACAGTACACTCTCCCTTTAAAAAGACAGGAAAGCGGTGCTCGATATTCATGGCATTGTGTGTAATAGATACGCCTTGTTGATATGTCGTAAACCGTAGCATAATCATATTTTATACTGCGCTAGGTACTGGGAAGTACTCCAACTATTATATCTTAAATTCTTTTCATATATTTCTCACAACCAAAGACCAGTTATACGTTATGGGGTCACCCTCTCCCACTAGACAAGTAAGGATAATTTCATTTTTTTAAAACTAAAATTAAAAACTTGGAGAGCATCGGAGGATGAAGGTTTTTATGCCATTAAACTACACCTTAAAATCTGATTCCCCCTCAAATCCTATTGTCCTTTGCCAAAATACACCCCTGGTTGGGAACTTTATAAACACGTAGAGATATTAATTTGGTAATTTTTTTTTTTTTATAATAGGTGAAGCTGGTGCAAGAGGAGACCAAGGTCCAAAAGGTGACGTCCAAAAAAAAATTGTTTTTCTTTCTCTGAAGTTGGTAAAACATTTTCCTCTGTATTTACACATTTAAGGTAGATCCAGCCGTTTATAATGCTATTTCAATTAGCTATTTTTTCACTAAGACACATTGCTTAGCCAAAAATACTTCTGACTTATTGATAGCTGTTTAAAGACTGATCTTTTTTATGAAATGTTTAGCGACTTACATCTGTCATTGAATGGCATAGTGACCGACTGTTTTTTGTCTTCCTGTCCCTGCCTTTTAAGTCTGTCCTTGTTCAAATTAGTCTGCTTTTAGTTTAATAATAATATTGTGTGCAGTGCAGTACTCCCACCACAGAGGTCACTGTGGCTTTTGAGTTTACTTTCTTGTCAGTACGTTTTTTTCCCCTGTAGTTTTCTTTATTTGTGGTCTCGTAAGCCATGAGATGTACAATATCAGGGAGGGTAGGAGGCAAGGGATGAGGAAGCAAGGCATCTCAATAGTGTTGCACAATTTGGATCATGTTTATTTGCTCAATTTATATCCTGAGGCTTTGCTTAGCAGGGGCTTAAGAAATCAGACTCTTCATGTGCTTGGACTAAAACATACCAAAAATCCAGGTTTACGGGGACATTTCTGAGTCTATTAACTTACTGCCAGCAATCACTGCAGCAGCAACGATCAAAAATGAATCTTTACATTATACAGACATCCCAACCTGCAAAAACTAATTTCAGGGAGGTGGCTTCACCCGCTACTGCGCCACCCCCTCCCAGTTATATATTGGACACCTTGAAACCCTAAATAAGATAGAGACTTATCATTAAAGTAGCTTCCCACTAAAGTCACATTTAAAAAACGTAGCTTTATTGCACAACCACATACAACAAACCTTTTTTTCCAATCATCGTACACTTGTTGAATGCTTAAATATTTTAGAATACAAAGTTTAATGACGTGCAGTAAATAAGGTAGTATTGTGTTTTATTTTATTAAAATCAGTGGGGGCTTTTTGGTTACTGATGAATGCTTTGAGGGTTCTATAAAGTCCCAGCAACTAAAGGCATTCCTTAAAGAAATACTTTTCCAGATTTGGACCACATTGGATCATGGTACTTGGAATTTCAGGGAGATTGAATTCCATTTGCTGGCATCAGGGAGCCGCTTAATGCCAACGACTTGTGAAACTTTCAATAGTGTTTTAGCAAAAGTTAAAAAAAAACTGAAGACATTTCTACATATATTGTTCTCCATTCCAGCAACCTCATCACAATAGTTAGCAGGTTAAACATACTGAGGTAATATCAATATCTTATTTCAGTCTGTCTAACATCTATATAAACTAGTGTGCTGTGTGGCGTCCGGCTATACAGATGCTGAAGGGTTAATCACATATCCCTTGTTTGTTTATTTTTGTGCTTGCTGTAAAGTTATTCTTCCTATGCCAGTTATGTGCTTGAGAATAAGGGAGGTGATGAGCTTGACAATTTAGGGGCCGAATTATCATTGTGCGAGCGGACATGTTCTGATATTGCGGATCATGTCCGCTACACATCGATAAATGCTGACAGCATACGCTCTCGGCATTTATCATTGCACCAGCAGTTCTTGTGATCGTATTCCATCTGGTTGATTTCTGGCGATGTCTGCCTGAAGGCTCGCCAGAAACACGGGGCATCAAGCTCCATACGGATAAATATACCCCATAACCTGCATTAAAGGACTATAACTGCATAAAGAAAATACTATAATATGTTAGGGCAATGTTATTATTGCATTATTGCTTACATGTAACCATGAGTTTAACCTCTGCAAAGGGATTAAACACATAAGCAGAGAGCAGCAATGCACTAACGGGAGCTAGCTGAATACACCTGGTGAGCTAGTGACAAAAAAATAAAAATGTGTGAAGCCACCAATCAGTAGCTAGCTCCAGTAGTGTATTGGTGCTGCTGAGGATATTTAAATATTTGTTTTTTTAACAAAGGTACCTAAGCAAACAATGTAAATTTGATAATATCAGTGAAATTAAAAAAATGCATGCTCTTTCTGAGTCATGAAAGTATAATTTTGACTTTCTTGCCCCTTTAGGAAGAGGAGGGTCTACAAATAACAATGCAGCCTGGAGCAGGCATTTTTGCGGATCCCACATGGGATAGTTTGTGATTGTCTGTAACGCCCGGTGGAGTCGATGCTGACTCAGGCAATTATATGCCTGGTGGAGGTATTCTTGTTTAGGAAAATACATGCCCGTTGCAGGAGTTGCTGGGCTATGTAAGTAGAAGTTTGTGTTATTTAAGATCTGGATGTGACAGTACCAAAGAAGTCCCTAACTGTTGGGCATTAGTTCTCATTGTCATGAGCATTATACAGAGCACAAAGCCAGAGCAAACATCTGCAGCCTATATTAAGTGGTTTATCAGCTGTTGTTATGGGCATTTGGCTCTGTTCTAGGGCTGGGTACAGGGGTCAAGTCCAGCGGGAATGCATGGGAACGGAGTTCCTGCACTATTTTTGCAGGAGGAACTTAGTTCCCCCTGGACAGAGAACAGAAACGGTTCAGTAAATGCTGCTGCTGCTGATGGTGGGAGGAGCTGAAGAGAGCACAGTCTTGTTATAGGGTTAGTGAGATCCTCTAGTAATGGGGAGTAACACCCTGCCCTGGAAAGGAAATAGAGGGGAGGAAGGAGGGTGTGAGGAACTGAAGCTAAGTTGGCTTTGCACCATGTGGATTAAAAACAAAGTATGGACACCCTGTATCTTGACATTAAACAGGTGTCACCAAAGAAAAAATGTGCTCATCAAGCAGGGAAGAGTCATGTTCTTCCAGCTTCCTGCTTTATCACTGAATTCTTTTTAGTTTTGTTTAGTTTAGTTCTTACAGAGATAGCTGGGTTGAGGTTTGTAAGGGAAATACATGTGTCTGTTTGTCAAACATCTTGGAAGTAGGATAAGCCCAATTACTTTATTGTATACACCAATAGTATGTACAGTCTGTTTATCTATGTTGGTGTCTGTATGTCAATCAATTTATGGTCAGCAGGCTAGATTATCTGCAGAATGCTGACCTGTGCAAGATAATGTATCTGCTACAGATTCAACCTTAAAAGTTTCATCCCAAAGTGAAAGGTGATCTGTTTGCTTTTACTGTTACTGTGCCCTCATGCCTCCTGCTTCCCCAGCTAGTGTTACTTGCTATACATTTACTTTGTATACGTGTTAACTGTTAAAGAAAATGATACTCAGATGCCTTGTTACCATATTTTTACTTTAAATCACATTACCATTGTTTTTTACTTTAGAGTGAGTGCACACACAAAACCTGATCAAGATCATGATATCAGAGGTTTACATTACAGAGCATTGCACATCCTGAGGACTAGGGTGTAACATCTCCTAAAATTTTACTAAGGCTCTTAGCTTTTTGGATTATTCAACATCATCTATATACAAATGCTACTTCATGTGTTCTAAAAAGTGTGTGTCTGGTATCTAAGTATTCAGTATCATTTGAATCCTAAATTACAAATAAAAATGTTACCCTTGCCATGTAAAAATGTAACCATGGGTGTCTATCCTCAGGCCCCAAGGCAGCCATTCAGCCCTTCATTGGTTTTAATTTGCTTTCATTAACCAGGGTGTATAGATTATATACATATAAATACAGTGTGTGTGTGTATATAAAACAATATTACTTGTGAGGGGGGTGGAGGTCTTGGTGGGTTTTCACACTTTTATTTGTAGGACTTGACCCCTGGCTGGGTATGAAGGCTGATTACTTGTAAGTGGACATGAGAACTGTATGTGCAGACAGGTGACATCCAATATAGAAAGAAACAAACACACAATATATGTCCTTGAAATCAGCTCAGACTAGTAGCATTACATTGCTGTCATGTGATGACTTTAAGTGCAGGTTGCACTATCATAATATCATATGCTTGCATTTCTTAAGTGAGCATTTTATAAGTGACAATAAGAATTAACAAGGATTGAACAGAGGACAAACAAACACACTTAGATAGGATGATGGAGAAGTGCTCAAGAGCAATAATTGAACAGAGGACAAGACACAAGACAAGTGTTGCTGTAATATTGTGTTTTATTTGTTTCACCGTTTCCCTTTTGTAAAAATGCTCCATAACGCCATGTTCCTTTTTGCTATCTCTTGTCTATATAACATACGGTATTATTTATCTACTCCTTCCCCCTCACCACCTGCTCTATCATTGTGTATCCAAAGCCAACACCCCCTTCACTTGTGCACTCTGGAACTGTCCCTCTGTTTACAACAAGCTCACTTTGATTCATGACCTCTTTAACGCACACTCCCTCAACCTTCTGGCTCTCACAGAAACCTGGCTCTCTCCCTCAGACACTACTTCCCCTGTTGCATTGTCACTTGGGGTCTCCACTTCAGCCACACCCCTAGGCCTGGAAACAGACAAAGAGGTGGTGTAGGTATTTTACTTTCCTCTCATTGCGCCTTTCGGAAAATACAACCTATCTCGTCCCTCACATTTTCTTCCTTTGAAAGCCACATGATTCACTTGTTCTCTCCCCTCTCTCTATGTGTTATGGTTATATAACACCCCTGATGCTCCTCAACTCTCTTGATCATTTTTCTCCCTGATTGCCTTATTTCCTTTCCTCAGACACTCCTGCCCACATTCTTGGAATTTCAACCTCCCTCTTGATAATCCTACTGCCCCCTGGAGCAAAATAACTTCTCCAGCTCATTTCATCTTACAGTCTTTCACAATGGACCAACTCTCCCTCCTACAAAGATGAACACTGCCTTGATCTGATTTTCAGCTATCAATGCACTCTCTCAACCCTTCACAAACTTCCCTTTTCCTCTTTCTGACCATCATCTCCTCACTTGCAACATCACAGCTCTTCCTATTACTCTCCTTCTCCCTTGATCTAATTTTCATAACAAACTCCACTGAAGTCACTAGATCAACACTATCTCTAAAACTTCTGCTCTCATTCATCACCTCCTTTTCTTTCCCTGACCAATCTATCTGTCACTACAACTCCACTTTTTTATCAGTCCTTGACAATTTGGTCCTGACATATTGCTCTGAAAAGCTAGGAAGGCTGTCACTGGTATAGTAGACACAGGTTTCTTAGAAGGCACAGGACACTAAGCGGGTACTGTTGGTGAGACTGTCACGGGATACCAGATAGGTACAGCTTCAGGAAGGAACTAGGTAAGCATAAACAGATATTAGGCAAGTCCGCTTGGTGTTCAGGAACCAGGTGAGCATATGCAGGTGCTGAGTAAGTATGCTTGTCCTCTAGAAAAGGTGAGCAAATACAGGTATCAGGTAAGTACGTGTAGTGTCAGGAACCAGGTGAGCAGACACAGGTACAAGGTAAATATGCAAGAGTATCTGGAACAAGGTGAGCATACACAGGTAGCAGGTAAGTATGCTTTTGCTTCAAAGGAACCAGGAACAAGAATGGAAGGCAATGACTCAGCCCAGAATGCTGGGCTGAGTGAGCTTTTATAGTTAAAAATGGAGGTAAAGGGCTGAATTTAGCATGGAACACAATTAAGGGTTAAGGGCCTTAGGAGGTGTGTGAATGTGTGTGTTTTAGGTTGCAACTTTGTTGCAGTTTGTAGGGAGGTCTTTACTTACAGCTCTCCTGAGTCTTCAGGCCTTTTTTCTTCTTTTGGACACCATGGAGTTTCTTCCAGCCTCCCACCCAGTTTATGGTGGCATTTATTGTCTCAGCTCCTTTGTGGTGGCTTTAGAGTCCAGGCTCATGGGTAAGAGTCGACTAACATTTTTGGTAATACCTGATAATGTAGAAGTTCCCCTTTAGATACAGCATGTTGTACAATCCACTGAACTAAAGGCCCTTATGGTTGAAGTGGTGTTGCACCCTAGAATTATCTGGCATTCTTGGTCCAGGCGGCAGACAGAGAGCAGGGAGGAGTGACAGCCATTGTGGGGGGATCTATATCCTTAGTTGCGGGCCTAAGGATGCTTCTCCTGAGTGTGCAGTGGACGAACAGCTTGAGTAAGTTGCCTCTGTCTTGTAGTGTGTTTTAGCTATGTTCCGCACTGTGTCAGAGCGCCTGGGCCTATGACTAGCTATGCAGGGGTTAAGTTAGGTTAGGATTTGACTGCCACCATACTGATTAATAATTTGCAAAAGTTTGCATTCATGTTTTTTCTGTTAATGAAGTTTAGTGCCTTAATAAACAACCTGAGTGTTGTTTTACCTTTCAACTCTCTGTGTGGTTATTTGGTTATTGGTTTTGTTAATGTAAGGTATTTTGTTTCACACTTACACCAATAGGTCATTTAATACCTTATGGATCGGTGGCAGCCATTAACATGGTGATCATTTTATAGCAATAGATTATAGTTTGATACAGTAGAAGTAAACATAGGCATTGTATAATCTGCAGAGCTCACTAACAAACTCATGTTTTATTTACTTACAGGAGAAAAAGGAGAACCTGGAAAATCTGATTCAATCTATGGTGAGTGACAAGGTTGATAACTAACTCTTCACTATACCACCAAACCAGATTTTGCCTAACCTGAAGATTTCCGGCTACCGTGCTGTCCCTCCAATACAGTTACTCTAGTGTCCCACTTCTCCATGTGTCACTAATCCTATCTGCCTTTGCACCATTTGTCACATACTCCTCTTTACTATAACTGTTCCTATTTGTGTGGGTGCAATGCATATGATTTTTGTTCAGTATATATATATATTGGTCTGTGGCACTGCTAAAAATTGTTCATTCAAAGTCTATTTTTATAGATCTCTGTATGTTTTTGTTTTGATTAATAGAATATCTTTAAAAAAATGTATTTACAATGCTTGTGAATGACATTAAATGCAAATTGGCCCTTCATTTGGAATGGTTGGACACCCGTGCTTCATCAATAATAGATCACTGATAACATCAAACACATGTCATGCTAAGTTAATATTATGGGGAAATTTTATCAAGCTCCGTATGAAGGATGAAGCGATTCTTCAGGCTCTCCGGAAATAGAAGTTGTGAAGCAGAGGTCTAAAGACTCCATAACTTGTCTGTCGCCTGCTCTGTAGACTTGTGCATGGCCGAAAAATTAGGTTCGGTTCGGATCGATTCGGATGTTTTCGAATTTCGGTTCGGATCGATTCGAATTCGGAAAAATTTGAATGAATTTGTTTCGGATTCATTCGGATTAGAATAAATTCGGCTGGATTCGGTTCGGTTCGGTTCGATTCGGAAATTCGGAATTTCGGTATGTGTTGGGATGTGCTGTGTATTAGACTAGTATTATGTACTGTATATTAGGTGTAACCCATAGCAGAGTGATATAATCTAATATACTGTACAATACTAGTGTAATCCATAGCCATCCAAATGTAACAAATAAATCCGAACTAAATCGGATTTATTCGGTAGATTCGGTACTACCGTAATTCGGAAATTCGAATCGATCCGAATCTCCGAATTTAACAAATTCGGCCGAATTTTGATTCGGAACAAATCGAAACGCACATGTCTACTGCTCTGAGGCCGCGGACAGAAATCAACCCGATCGAATACGATTAGGTTGATTGACACCCCCTGCTAGAGGCCGATTGGCCGCGAATCTGCAGGGGGCGGCATTGCACCAGCAGTTCACAAGAACTGGTGGTGCAATGATAAATGCCGACAGCGTATGCTGTCGGCATTTATCGATGTGCAGCGGACATGATATGCTACTTCGTATCATGTCTGCTCGCACATTGATAAATATGCCCCTATATCTTCAATGCATTGCAGAAAACTCTTGTACTGAGCAGTAGACACAGTCATAAGAATAACATTATCTGTCTTTACCTTATGACATTCCCACTCTTAACAGCACTGTAAATACGTTCAACTGATCATAGGGTTGCTACCTGTCTGGGAATGACCCGGACAGTTTGAGTTTCCGTTTGTGTGTCTGAGTTTCAAGCTGTGTCAGCACCAAACATGTCTGGGTTTGGTGGGAAACAGTTGCCACAGCAAAAAAGGTGGCATTGTGCTTTTGCAACATACTGCACATGCTTACAGTTGGTTCTCTCTTGCTTGTGTGTGTCTTTAAATGTGAAAGTGTGTGTGATTTACTGTGCACACCAGATAGATACCACAGGCACAGCTATGAAAAGTAAACTGTTACCAGGTGGCAATTGCTTCCATGCCTTCAGCCCAGTCCACCTCTGTTATGCAGCATAGTTGTGATATCCCATGAGGCCTATTTATCAAGCCGTCAACTGCAAATACTCTGGAATTCCGCAGCGTAATTGTGGCGATCTTGATTCCCCTTAGTTATCAAAGCCTACAGACCCGCAAAAGTAGAAATCTGTGACGTAACATACGATCCGCCGGTCTCAGTCCGACACAGATCGATGCTTACGTCACTACAGATGTTCCGAATGCAAATTCGGCACTATCTGAATACTTTTGCTTAGTGTTTGTTATTTTTTTGTAACTTAGTTGTTAGTTTTTTGTAACTTAGTAATTTTTTAGTGTAGATTTCAATTATTTGAGTAGGGTTAGGTTTTTAAATATATAATATAGTTAATTTAATTTGTAGTTTAATGTAGTTTTAGTATAACAGTTAGGGTAGGTTAATTATTAATTTAATATAGTTTAATGTAATTTTAGTATAACAGTTAGGGTAGGTTAACTATTAATTTAATATAGTTTAATTTAATTCTAAAGGTAAGTTTAAATTTATTATAAGATAGGGATGAGTTAATATTTAATGTACAGTTAGCGGGTTGTTAGGTTTAGGGGTTAATAGGTTAATTTAGTTTATGGCGATGTGGGGGGCTGGTGGTTTAGGGGTTCATAACTTTATTTAGTTGTGGTGGGCTCCGTGATCGGCGGGATAGGGGTTAATAACATAATGTAGGTGGCGGCGGTGTAAGGGGTGGCAGATTAGGGGTTAAGAACATAATGTAGGTGGCAGGGGTGTAGGGGGCGGCAGATTAGGGGTTAAGAACATAATGTATGTGGCGGCGGTGTAGGGGGCAGCAGATTAGGGGTTAAGAACATAATGTAGGTGGCGGCGGTGTAGGGGGCAGCAGATTAGGGGTTAAGAACATAATGTAAGTGGCGGCGGTGTAGGGGGCAGCAGATTAGGGGTTAAGAACATAATGTAGGTGGCGACGGTGTAGGGGGCGGCAGATTAGGGGTTAAGAACATAATGTAGGTGGCGGCCGGGACCGGGAGCAGCGGGATAGGGGTTAATAAGTTTATTAGAGTTGCGGTGGGCTCCGGGAGCGGCGGTTTAGGGGTTAATGACTTTATTTAGTTGCGGCGGGATAGGGGTTAAACATTTTAGTATAGTGGCGGTGTTTAGTGACAGGGTACAAATAAAGCTGTGAAAAAGCCGAATAGCAGCGAGATTGATGACTGTCAGTTAACAACAGTCCGCTGCTCATCACTCCGTACTTGGTGCGCATTTTTTTGACAGCTTTTGTGTTAAATTTGGAGAGCGTATTCAGGTCTGCGGCCGCGATGTTAGGCGATGTCAAGCGAGCGTATTGGTGCCGGCGAATGCAGCACAGTTGACGGCTTGATAAATAGGCCTCCATGAGTCAGTGCAGGCCAAGCAGAGTCAAGGTAGATCATAGGGGGTTGAGGGGCAGGACTTTGCAGCCCTTGGTTACATTTTGTGCAACTGGGACATTTATAGGGTAGGAATAGGAAGAATGGTATGAGGGACAGTAGGACAGAAATGCTATCATCCTAAAAAACGCAGGACAGTTGAGAGCGCAGCCTATTGTGCCGCCCTTCCAAAACACATAAAGGCAAGTCCACTTTTACAAAGAATTCCATCCTATCGTAGCAGAAGGTACTTACTAATCTCCCTTCATAACAAGGCCACAGAAAAAGAAGCAACCTACAGAAGGAAGGGGGAGGTAGAGCCGGAGATTTTTGCTCATTCTGAGATTAATTCTGAGATTTTTCTGAAGTCTAGCAATAAACTAATATACGGGTTAAGTTTGAAAATGTTTAGAATACATTATCACCTTGGTTATTTTTCAGTAGTCAAACTCCGCCCACCACTTGCCTTATTAGGAGCCAATCAGGACTGGTTACTGAAGTAGACACAGCAATCTATGCTTGTTATGGGTTCATCACAATTCTTTAGAAGCGCTTATCAAATTACTGTTTTACTACACATAATCAAAGATTTTATATTACAATCTCAAAGAGTTTTCTGACCCAACTTATTCTCCCACCAATAACCGATTTTACCAAGTCTCAGTGAGGTCAATAAACCCCTGCGTATAATGTATTCCTATGTGGGTTCCCTGTTCTAGTGGAGGTTTTTATGCTTCTTTTCTTTATGTCATAGTTGCAAGGAACTGTAAGGAGCTGCTGGATCAGGGGATGGTTCTAAGTGACTGGTACACAATCTACCCAGATGGAGAACAACCACTGAAGGTCCTGTGTGATCTGCACACGGATGGTGGAGGGTGGATTGTGAGTGAGCAGCAAATAACACTCCTTTATAAATACAAATTCAACTGTAATCAAAATGATCTCCACCATTTCCTTCAAGAATTCTATAAAACCAGATTTATAACAAACTATCGCCTAGATTACGAGTCTTGCGTTAGCCTCAAAAAGCAGTGTTGAGAGGTCCCAATGCTGCTTTTTAACACCCGCTGGTATTACGAGTCTGGCAGGTACAGGTGTACCGCTCACTTTTATTCCACGACTCGACCTTATCGCAAATCCCCTTACGTCAATTGCGTATCCTATCTTTTCAATGGGACTTGCCTAACGCCGGTATTACAAGTCTTGGAGAAAGTGAGCGGAAGACCCTCTCCTGTCAAGACTCGTACCGCATTTAAAAGTCAGTAGTTAAGAGTTTTATGGGCTAACGCCGTAACATAAAACTCTTAACTAAAGTGCTAAAAAGTACACTAACACCCATAAACTACCTATTAACCCCTAAACCGAGGCCCCCCCCACATCGCAAACACTTAAATACATTTTTTAACCCCTAATCTTCCGACCAGACATCGCCGCCACTTTAATAAATATATTAACCCCTAAACCGCCACACTCCCGCCTCGCAAACACGAGTTCAATTTTATTAACTCCTAATCTGCCGTCCCCAACATCGCCGAAACCTACCTACATTTATTAACCCCTAATCTGCCAACACTATATTATATTTATTAACCCCTAAACCTATGTCTAACCCTAAGTCTAACCCCCCCTAACTTAAATATAATTTAAATAAAACAAAATAAAATTACTACAATTAAATAAATTATTCCTATTTAAAACTAAATATTTACCTATAAAATAAACCCTAAGATAGCTACAAAATAACTAATAGTTACATTGTATCTAGCTTAGGGTTTATTTTTATTTTACAGGCAACTTTGTATTTTTTTTAACTAGGTAGAATAGTTACTAAATAGTTATTAACTATTTAATAACTACCTAGCTAAAATAAATACAAATTTACCTGTAAAATAAAACCTAACCTAAATTACAATTACACCTAACACTAATTTACTAAATTACCTACAATTAACTACAATTAAATACAATAAACTAAAGTAGGAAAAAAAACCCACTAAATTACAGAAAAAAAAAAAATAATTACAAGAATTTTAAACTAATCACATCTACTCTAATCCCCCTAATAAAATAAAAAATCCCCCCAAAATAATAAAAATCCCTACCCTGTACTAAATTACAAATAGCCCTTAAAAGGGCCTTTTGCGGGGCATTGCCCCAAAGTAATCAGCTCTTTTACCTGAAAAAAAAAGACAATACCTCCCCCAACATTAAAACCCCCCACCCACACACCTAACCCTACTCTAAAACCCACCCAATCCCCCCTTAATAAAACCTAACACTAACCCGTTGAAGATCACCCTTCCTTGAGACGTCTTCACCCAACTGGGCACAAGTGGTCAGAAGTCTTCATCCGATCCGGGCAGAAGAGGACCTCCAGACGGCTAGAAGTCTTCATCCAGGCAGCATCTTCTATCTTCATCCATACGGAGCGGGTCCATCTTGAAGCCAGCCGACGTGGAGCATCCATCCAGACCGACGACTTCACGACTAATGACGGTTCCTTTAAATGACGTCTTCCAAGATGGCGTCCCTTGAATTCCGATTGGCTGATAGGATTCTATCAGCCAATCGGAATTAAGGTAGGAAAAATCCTATTGGCTGATCCAATCAGCCAATAGGATTGAGCTTGCATTCTATTGGCTGATTGGAACAGACAATAGAATGCGAGATCAATCCTATTGGCTGATTGGATCAGCCAATAGGATTGAACTTCAATCCTATTGGCTGATTGCATCAGCCAATAGGATTTTTCCTACCTTAATTCCGATTGGCTGATAGAATCCTATCAGCCAATCGGAATTCAAGGGACGCCATCTTGGATGACGTCATTTAAAGGAACCGTCATTCGTCGTGTAGTCGTCGGTCTGGATGGATGCTCCGCATTGGCTGGCTTCAAGATGGACCCGCTCCGGATGGATGAAGATAGAAGATGCCACCTGGATGAAGCCTTCTAGCCATCTGGAGGTCCTCTTCTGCCCGGATCGGATGAAGACTTCTGCCCTTCTGGAGGACCACTTGTGCCCGGCTGGGTGAAGACGTCTCACAGTAGAGTGATCTTCAAGGGGTTAGTGTTAGGTTTTATTAAGGGGGATTGGTGGGTTTTAGAGTAGGGTTGGGTGTGTGGGTGGTGGGTTTTAATGTTGGGGGGGTATTGTCTTTTTTTTACAGGTAAAAGAGCTGATTACTTTGGGGCAATGCCCTGCAAAAGGCCCTTTTAATGGCTATTTGTAATTTAGTATAGGGTAGGGATTTTTATTATTTTGGGGGGCTTTTTTTATTTTATTGGGGGGATTAGAGTAGGTGTAATTAGTTTAAAAGTCTTGTAATTATTTTATTTTTTTCTGTAATTTAGTGGGGGGGGGGGGTTCGTACTTTAGTTTATTTTATTTAATTGTAGTTAATTGTAGGTAATTTAGTAAATTAGTTTAATGAGAGTGTAGTGTTAGGTGTAATTGTAACTTAGGTTAGGGTTTATTTTACAGGTAAATTTGTATTTATTTTAACTATGCAAGAGAGCCTTTACAAAATGCCGTCTCTTGCATTACTATTGGCTGATTGGATTTTTGAAATTCAAATCAGCCAATAGGATGAGAGCTACTTAAATCCTATTGGCTGTTCAAATCAGCCAATACGATGAGAGCTACTGAAATTCTTTTGGCTATTCAAATCAGCCAATAGAATTTCAGAAGCTCTCATCCTATTGGCTGATTTGAGAGGATGCTCTGCGCCGGATGTCTTCAGGATGGACCCGCTACGCGCCGCAAGGATGAAGATAGAGGATGCCGCCTGGATGAAGATAGAAGATGCCGCTTGGATGGATGAAGACCTCTCCGCCTGGATGAAGACTTTGCCGCCTGGATGTCCGGACTTCAGAAAATGTAAGTGGATCTTCGGGGGTTAGTGTTAGGTTTTTTAAAACTTTTTTTGGGGTGTTTTTTTTTTTTTTTTAGATTAGGGTTTGGGCTTTTCTTAAAAGAGCTGAATGCCCTTTTCAGGACAAGAAAAAGAGCTGAATGCCCTTTTAAGGACAATGCCCATACAAATGCCCTTTTCAGGCAATGGGTAGCTTAGGTTTTTTAGAGTTAGGATTTTTATTTTGGGGGGTTGGTTGGGTGGTGGGTTTTACTGTTGGCGGGGGGTCTTTGTATTTTTTTCAGGGAAAAGAGCTGATTTCTTTAGGGGAATTCCCTACAAAAGGCCCTTTTAAAGGCTATTGGTAGTTTATTGTAGGCTAGGGTTTATTTTATTTGGGAGGGCTTTTTTATTTTTATAGGGCTATTAGATTAGGTGTATTTGTTTTTATTTTGGATAATTTTGTTTGTTATTTATCGTAATTTAGTGTTTGTTATTTTTTGTACTTTAGTATTTTTTTTTTTTTTGGAATTTAGTATTTTTTATTTTTTGGAATTGTATATTTAATTTTTGTAGTAGTGTTAGGATTTTTATTTATTTATTTTTTTTATTTTTTATTTTTAAATCAAGCTTTATTGAAGTGTAAAGATTACAATAGCATAGTTGGATATAATAACAGTCAGCATAGTATAAAAAACATATACAAAGAGGAAACTGTACATTGTGTTTCCTTGTGCATAAAGATCTTACACTTCAAAAATGATACAAAACTCTTGCTCCGTGGTCTGTAGCAGAAGCAAGAGGAAACATATATAAACTTTTCCATTTTTCAGAGTAAACAATTAAGAGTTTAGAAGGGTCATAATAGATGGAGAGAGGGGGATAGAGAGGGGTATCAGGGGGGTTCCATAGTCAGGAGGGAAGGGAGGGTTGGGTTAGAGGAGAAGGATTGGGGCAGAGGAAAAAAAAAAAAAAAAAAACACAGCATGCGCGTATGTCTAAGTGATTGGTTATATTGTTCCCTGCCATAGTGCGCGCAGGAATTCATATTCTTCTAGTTTGTGATTTTTAAGGTAGTAATATCTTTCCAGTAATAGGACTTCCTCGACTTGTGAGTGCCATTCACCTACCGTGGGAGGATTTTGTTTCTTCCATTTTTTAGGGATCAGTTTTTTCGTGCTAGTGAGCATGATTAACAGCAGAGAGAGGTGTGTTTGGCTTTGTGTTTTGGGAATCGTTAAGAATAATAAAATCTCAGGTGTTTTTGGCAGGGGGATGTTGAGGATTTCAGACATTTTGTCAAAGATTTCTGTCCAGAAGGGCATAATTAGGGGGCAGGACCACCATATGTGAAGCAGGGAACCAGTCCCTCCGCAACCTCTCCAACACATATGACTTACTGTTGGGAATATTCTGTGAAGTCTAACTGGGGTTAGGTACCATCTACCTATGAGTTTAATATGGAGTTCTTGGATGGTTGACGAGACAGATGATTTTTTGATTAATCTAAAAGCTTTTAACCATGAGTGTTCATCGTTATCTATCCCTAAATCTGTATTCCATTGTGTGACATAAGCCGGGAGAGTGTCTGTGCCCGGGGAAGCGCCTAATTTGTAGAGGAGAGATATTAGGTGTCTTGGTAGGGATTTCCCCGTGCAAAGTTGTTCAAATGGAGTGAGTGCCCTGCCCATATTTTGCTTTTGTCTATGGCCGGATATAAAATGTACCAGCTGGTTGTATTGCAGCCAAGAGGAGAAAACCTTAGGGAAGGTGTCCCTGAGTGTGGTTTGTGGGATGATCTTTCCATTTTCAACTACTCCGTAGACTGATCCTTCTTTGAGTTTATATGGTGCTAGTCTAAAGAAACCTATTTTGTGATAGGGAATTTCGGGGTTTTCAAGTATTGGTGTTAAGGGTGAGTGTCTCGAGGAGATGTGAGTGGAGGTAGCTACGGTTGAGTCTCAGGTATTGAATGTTTCTGTTAAGAGGTGATAGTTCTTAATTATGTTAGGGCGCTGAGAGGGTTGGAGCCACGCTAAGGTGCTCACATTATTAATTCTGAGGATTTGCCTGTCTATCTCAATCCATGCTTTGTATTTTTCGTTTTGTGCCCATTCAATTATCTTCTGAAGGCTAATCACCCTTTTATAAAGGGAGATATCTGGCAGCCCGAGTCCGCCTTTGTCTCTCGGTAGGTACATAGTGCGTCTGGGGATTCTGGGCTTGGTGTCAGCCCATATGTATTGTTCTATTATTTTTTGCAACTGAGATATGTAGCCCTTAGGAAGAGTGATGGGAAGGGTGTTAGGATTTTTTAATGATTAATTTAATTTATTTATTTGATAGTTATTTTAATTTTAGTATAATAGTTAAGTTAGTTTAATTTATAGTTTAAACTTAGGTTTTTTTAATTTCCCAGGTAAGTGTTGATTTATTTTAAGATAGGGATCTTGTAATTTTAATTTAAAGTTAGGGGGTTGTTAGGTTTAGGGGTTAATAGTTTCATTTATTTTTTTGCGACGTGGGGGGCTGGCGGTTTAGGGGTTAATAGGTTTATTTAGTGGCAGTTATGTGGGAGGCCAGAGGTTTAGGGGTTAATAAGTTTATTTAGTTGTGGCGATGTCGGGGAGCGGCAGAATAGGGGTTAAAATCTTTATTATATTGTGGTCAATGTTGGGGTGCGGGGGAATAGGGGTTAATAACTTTATTATAGTGGTGACGATGTCGGAGAGCGTCGGAATAGGGGCTAATAAATTTTATTAGTGGCAGCGATGTCAGGAGTGGCAGATTAGGGGTTAATAATTTTAATATAGTGTTTGCGATGCGGGAGGGCCTCGGTTTAGGGGTTAATAGGTAGTTTATGAGTGTTAGTGTACTTTGTAACATTTTAGATATGAGTTTTGTGTAACAGTTTTGTAACGCAAGCTTTTTAGCCTCACCGCAAAACTTGTAATGGCAGCGCTATGGAAATCCCATGCAAAAACATAATTTTTTTGAGTGCGGGACTGATGTTGCGTTACAGGCTAAAATGCTTGCGGTACAGCTATACCGACAAGACTCGTAATGGCTGTGTTGCTGTTTTAATGCTGAAATGGCCATTTTTTCAGCGTTAAAACACAAATGCAAAACTTGTAATCTAGGTGAATGAAAGTATTTTACTTTATAAATTTATTGTTATATGTAATATTTATTGCTGGCCCAGGTATAGGGCTGGTTGAAGGTATGTTCCTATTTAAATATCAGTATGTATTTACATATAAAAATATAACCAAGCACATATCTGCAAAATTCCAACGAGGCCTATGCCTAGGGCAGCACTAAATATTAAATATATTAATAAATGAAAAAATGTAATAAAACCCAAAAGAAATTTTCCTTAAATATTTTTTTTTTCTCATGAATTCAACGTATCTTTGTTTTACAACCTACATAACTATATTGTCTGTCTCTCTAGAGGTGATCACAGGTAAGGAATGCCAGCATTAAATGTAACTTTTGTAGTGTAAGGTCGGGTTACCATAGCAATAAACTTATGGCACGATTTTTGAGAAATCTGGTGTCGGATGGAAGCTTAACTTACACATACACGAAAAGACCGACTGCATCCACTGCACAAAGTATTGCAATGTAAACATTGTACTAAAATGAAGTTGTAAACTACTTTTAGGTGTTGGCAACTTAGGCAGCTTACGGCTCCATTTTTAATGACTCAATGTAAACGAGCCCTAAGTTGTCATTTAACAAATAAATAATAATAATAATGACAATAATAAAATTAATATCACAAACACACACTGTAACAGTGGAACTGTAGATCCACAAAAATAATTCAAACATATTTGGGTCACTTGACGTGTCTGATCCTCACATGCAGCCTATCAACTGGAACTAATTGTCAAAAGCTGGTACTTTTTGAAAACTAAGAAATTTTATTGAAGCATTACCAAAACTTCAATTGCTCCCTGCCCTTATATTTGTTTTTTGTCCTCTCCACTCTATGTACAATAACATTTTTATCTGCTTCTGATTATGTCTTCTCATCAAATTAGGTTTTCCAGAGACGATGGGACGGCTCAGTGGATTTCTTTCGTGACTGGAAAGCTTACAAGATTGGTTTTGGTAGCCGTCTGAATGAGTTCTGGCTGGGGAATGATAATATCCACATGATAACTTCATCAGGTAAGTAATGATGTAATTGAATTATGTGAAGAATATAATCAAGTTGATAAAAATATTGTTCCTGTTGGCAAATAAACACTGGTATGTCTGTCTGTAAAAAACAACAGCAACAGCTTATACTTATGGGGTGTGCAAGTGGCAACTGAGGAGTGACTTTTACTAATATCATAGCATGTCTGAAGCTGTAGCACTAGCCACAGTCCAATTGAAATCTTGCTGCAAAACTGCAGAGAATTTAATTGTAAACATTGGTGCCTATTTAACATTTGCATTAATCACCACGTTGTACATAGGTACCAATGTGTTCCGTCTATACTTGAAGGAATCCTCTGATCCCCCATATATTCCCACACTAGTATAAAGTGCATGGTTTATAAGTAAATGACAGTGTCTCTTAGACCAGTATTAGCCCACCCTCTGTAGCACCCTCCATATCTACCTACACTTGGGATGCACATTACATCTATTTAGTCACTTACCAGATAGTATTGTCTACTGTGCGCATATATCTTGCTTGTAACTAAATGATCTCATCGTTATCCAAAAAAGAACCACTTCACTTAATTAAAGGCCACAATTCTTACCCACCTGTTTGTGGCCCAGTAAGTAAAAGTAAATTAATAAATGTCAAAATTAGCCTCTAAGTCAAATGAGGGTGAATGGGAATAATTATCACCACTGATGATTGGGCTTACTTTCCCCACATTGGTTAGGTAATTAAAGGGATACTAAACCCAATTTTTTTCTGTCATGATTCAGATAGAGCATGACAATTTAAGCAACTTTATAATATACTCCTATTGTTTTCTTTGTTCTCTTGCTATCTTTATTTGAAAAAGAAGGCATCTAAGCTAAGGAGCCAGACACTTTTTTAACAGAACCCTGGACAGCACTTGTTTAATGTTGGCTGACATTTACCCAACAATCAGCAAGAACAACGCAGGTTGTGAACCAAAAATAGTCCGGCGTCTAAACTTACATTCTTGCTTTTCAAATAAAGATAACAAGAGAATGAAGAAAACTTGACAATAGGAGTAAATTAGAAAGTTGCTTAAAATGACATGCTTTATCTGAATCATGAAAGAAATTTTTTTGGTTCAGTGTCCCTTTAACTAACAGGGAAAAAGTGGATATCGCAGTGTCAGGAATGAGCTCCTCTCCCCCTCTGTTTGGTTGAATTTGAAATAATTGGTGAAGAAGGTTTATTACGCCCAGGAGTAGTATGCACTGTAGATGGATTAATCGCTTGTATATAAAACACTGACATTTTAATGTAACCCCCCTCTATGCTTTATACGGGGGCAAGGCAAAACAGGGAGATCAGATGAACCTGCAATATGTTGTGACTGGTACTTTTTATTCTGAAGGGCTTTTAAAATGAACATCTGGGTCAGATGAGACTGGAGAGTGGTCATAACAATCGCCAAAATGGAGTCATACTTTTTCACAATCTCAAAAACAATTTTAGCTTTTTTTAAAAAAAATATATATATATATTTTGACTACAGAGCTCTGGTTAACTGTTATGCGAGTCAAAAAAGTTTCACAAAGTACTTTAAAAAGTATATTTATACTCATAACACTATCTAAGAAAAATTATTAAAAAAATTGCACAAAAAAGTTTTAAGGGTTCAAAGATATGAGGTCTCAGGTGTTAGAGGAAAAAAAGCATGCAAAGAGATATATACATACACAGGTCTAAATATGTAAATGTATGTGTGTATGTATATATATATATATATATATATATATTTAGATGATAGATAAAAACACATATATATATGTGTATATATGTATTTATATGTGTATATATGCATTTATGTATTTATATGTGTATATATGTATTTATATGTGTATATATGTATGTATATGTGTGTGTATATGCATTTATGTATTTATATGTATATATGTATTTATATGTGTACATATGTATTTATCTGTGTATATATGAATTTATGTATTTATATGTGTATATATGTATTTATATATGTATTTATATGTGTATATATGCATTTATATATTTATAGTGGAATATATGTATTTATATGTGTGTATATATGCATTTATGTATTTATATGTGTATATATGTATTTATATGTGTATATATGCATTTATGTATTTATATGTGTATATATGTATTTATATGTGTATATATGCATTTATATGTGTATATATGCATTTATGTATTTATATGTGTATATATGTATTTATATATGTATATATGCATTTATGTATTTATATATGTATTTATGTATTTATATGTGTATATATGTATTTATATGTGTATATAGGCATTTACAGACATATATTTATATGCAAACACATATGTAAACATATATAGACATATATGGGGTCAAATTCTTGCTCCATGTGGACTACCGGCAAAATGTGTTAAATATTGTTCCTTGAGAGTTACTGGTGTTGGTGTTTAGCCCTTTCTCTGTGTGTTGCTTGAAATAAAGAGGTTAAATCACTGCACTCAATGGTGGAAAATGAAAGGGATATTAAACAGTGCCCCCTTGTAAAAATAAATATATAAAATCAAAGTAAACATAAAAATAAACAGATTGTGTAAAAAACAGCAAACAACTTACTTGTTTTCTTGCAAAATTAACTCTTATAAATTATCAGTGTAGCCACTGCCCTCAGGGAAATAAGAGAGCTGGTATGCTTGCAACTTAGGTTGCATTCTGCCTCTTCTGAGCATGGGCAAATCTGACTTCCTGTTTAGTTAGTATTCACTAATAGTAACCCAGCTAATGTTACTCTAGAATTTTTATGACATCAAGCTAAATGAACCTTCCTGTAGAGACCCAGGCTTCCTTGTAGGGATGTGACAGGAAGAAATGGACACTGCACAAAGAAAGTTTAAAAAAAGAATTAAAAGGCTAAAATCCATTTAAATTGATGAATAATAAATATTGCAATGATTTCTATCAAGTACAAGCCACTGCTTAGGGCATTTATATTGCAACAATGAAACAGACTGTTTCATAACCCTGTGTGTTAAACACTATGCTGTGTGCTTGTGTTCCTATCAGTAAAAGAATAGTAAGTAACTGCTTAGTTGTGATAAATAGAAATAGGGCAACTGTGATGTAAAATTGGAAAGGTGGAGGTGTGAGGGGGCAGCAGATTTATTTGTCTATGTAGGAACTCTAATGTTTACATTGAGTAATTGCAATGCTTACACCTCATTCTCCTCACAGGAACCTGGGAACTGCGTATTGATCTTCAGGCCTTTGACGGCACACAACATTTAGCCAAATATGCATCTTTCAAAATCCTGGGAGAAGATGAAAAGTACAAGTTATTGCTTGGGGACTTCACAGGTGGTAATGCAGGTAAGGACCAAAATATCCCTGCTATTGCAGTATTGATAAACCTTAAAGTAGTAAAATTACAGAGCGCCCGCGGTTAGGTATTACTCCTTCCAGCAGCGCCCAGGACCTTATAATATTAAACCTATTAACCCCTAAACCTCCAGTCCCCACATTCTAACTACTAAACTAAACATATTAACCCCTAAACCTCCAGCCCCCCACATTGTAACTACTAAACCTATTGACCCCTAAACCGCCTCCCCCCACATCGCAAAACGCTAAATTAAACTATTAACCCTTAAATCTAACACCCTCCTAACTTTAAATTAAAATTACAGGTAGCTCTCAGTTTACGCCGGGGTTAGGTTCTAGGAGGAATGGTTGTAAATCAAAACCGTTGTAAATTAAAACCCAGTTTATAATGTAAGTCAGTGGGAAGTGAGGGAGTTAGGTTCCAGGCCCCTCTCAAAATTGTCATAAGTAATACCTAATACATTATTTTTAAAGCTTTGAAATGAAGACTTTAAATGCTAAACAGCATTATAAACCTAATAATATAGATTGTATCATCATTAAACTAAGTTTAATGAACAAAAACATTTGCTAACAGCACCTAATTAAATAATTACACAACAGACTGCTTCATCATCAAACTAAGTTTAATGAACAAAAACGTTTTTTTACTTGCATTTGTCTGCAAACAGTTCTCTGCATTGTTAGCATGTTAGATAATATTGGGTCTGCACCTATTCTATGCATGTCAATCTGCCGTGATTAATAGACAGTTAGGCACCCTCACCTCAAGCAGCTGGACAGGAAGATAATAGGGAAGTGGCTGCTAAATCTTGTTGCTCGATAGCTAATGTCTGCTCTGTGTACACAGATCAATTTCAGGCTGTTAAGTTGCATAACTTTGCTGCAAAACAAGCGGACAGCTCCACCTTCTGGCTATTTTAATTAGTGCACTGCTTTCCAAAGCTTTTTAATAGCAGTCACATGACTGAAAAAAAAAGGTTGTTATTCTGAAACGGCACAAATTGAACCAACGTAAACCGAGAGCCTAAGTTTAAACTATAAAATAACCTAACATAACTATTCTAATAAATAAAAACAATTACCAATTAAAAAATCTAAATTACAGATTAAAAAAAAACCTAATACTATGAAAAAAATTTAAAATCTAAAATTACAAAAAATAATAAATACTAAATTACAAAAAATATTTTTTTTTATCAAAAATAAAAACAATTACATCTAATCTAATAGCCCTATAAAAATCAAAAAGCCCCCCAAAATAAAAACACCCCCTAACCTACAATAAATTACCAATAGCCCTTCAAAGGTTTTAGTTTTTTTTTTTAGTTAGGTTTTTTATTTTGGGGGGTTGGTTGGGTGGTGGTTTGTACTGTTGTGGGGACTGTATTTTTTTACAGGTAAAAGAGCTGTTTAACTTAGGGCAATGCCCTACAAAATGTCCTTTTAAGGGCTATTGGTAGTTTATTGTAGGCCGGGGGGAGGGTTATTTTGGGGGGCTTTTTTATTCTTATAGGACTATTAGATTAGGTGTAATTGTTTTTATTTTTTATAATTTCGTTAATTATTTTTTGCAAGCTTAGTGTTTTTTATTTTTCGTAATTTAGTGTTTATTATTTTTTGTAATTTTAGATTTTTTCGTGTTTTTTATTTTTTGTAATTTAGTGTTTATTATTTTTTGTAATTTTAGATTTTTTAAATTTTTTCATAGTGTTAGGTTTTTTAAATTTGTAATTTAGATTTTTTAATTGGTAGTTTTTTAATTTTATTAGAATAGTTATGTTAGGTTAATTCTCCTGCAAACTACCGCCCCATAACACTGCTTCTGCTAGCTTCAAAAGTCCTAGAAAAACTAGTCTTTGATCGCTTAACCCACTTCTTGTCCTCCAACTCACTGCTTGACCCCTTGCAATCAGGCTTCCGTTCCCAACACTCAACTGAGACTGCCCTCACCAAGGTTACTAATGATCTTCTTTCTGCTAAAAAAACGGCCACTACTCAATACTTATCTTACTTGATCTGTCTGCTGCCTTTGACACCATTGACCAACCCCTTCTCCTACGAACTCTCAGTTACCTTGGGCTCTCTGACACTACCCTTTCCTGGATCCACTCTTATCTCTCTAATAGGTCATTTTCTGTCTCCTTTGCTAGGGACTCCTCCTCTCCATTGCCTCTGTCTGTTGGAGTACCTAAAGGCTCTGTTCTGGGTCCTCTACTCTTCTCTATTTATACATTCACACTGGGTAAACTTATCAGTAGCTATGGCTTCAACTACCACCTCTATGCTGATGATACTCAGATCTACCTATCTACCCCTTCACTCTCTCCTTCTGTCCTTTCTCACATCAGTGTCTGCTTATCTGGCATTTCTTCTTGGATGGCCTCTCACCACCTAAAATTCAACATGACCGAGACTGAGCTCCTTCTAATCCCCCTCTAATTCTAACCCGGTTTCTAACTTTTCAATCAGTGTTGGTGACACCACTATCTCCCCATCACCCCAAGTCTGCTGCCTAGGAGTTACACTTGACTCCAATCTGTCCTACATACCCCACATCCAATTGCTCTATTCCTCCTGTCATAACCACCTAAGCAAAATCTCCAAAATTCATCCGTTTCTGAGTGCTGAAACTACTAAACAGCTAATCCATTCCCTGGTAATCTCCCGACTTGACTACTGTAAAAACCTACTAACTGGCCTCCCTCTCTCCCCTCTTCAATCCATCCTAAATGCCTCTGCTAGGCTAATCCACCTCTCCTGACATTCTGTATCTGCTGCACCTCTCTGCAAGTCCCTTCACTGGCTACCCATCCACAGCAGAATTAAATTAAAAATTATCATCCTGACCTACAAAGCCCTTACCAATGCAGCCCCCCCACCTGTCCTCACTCATCAACAAATATACTCCAGTCCACCCCCTAAGATCCAATAATGACCTGCTCCTTGCATCTTCTACCATCACCTCCTCCCATGCTAGGCTACAGGACTTCTCTCGTGCGGCACCAACCATCTGGAACGCACTTCATAGAGCTGTCAGGTTCTCCCCTAACCTTTCCTCCTTTAAACGCTCCCTAAAGACCTTTCTGTTCATGGAAGCCTATCTCCAAATCAGTAACACATTAATTTCACTTGCCTAATTGCTTCCCTCTTCTACCTCCACACTAACATCGTTCTCACCTTTGCAGTCCCCACCTCCTGTTTCTCACCCTCCTATCCATCTAGATTGTAAGTTCCCTTGGGAACAGGGCCCTCAATTCCCCCTGTATTTGTTTGTTAAACTTTGTCTGGTGTCTTTTATATCGTACTAAACTGTACTTTTATCTTTGTACCCATGGACAGCGCTGCGGAATCTGTTGGCGCTTTATAAATAAAGAATAATAATAAAAATAATAATTTATAGTTTAAACTTAGTTTTTTTTTTATTTCACAGGTACGTTTTTATTTATTTTAAGATACTTATATTGTAATTTTAATTTAAAGTTAGGGGGAGTTAGGTTTAGTGGTTAATAGTTTAATTTAGTGTTTTGGGATGTGGGGGGGGGCTGGTGGTTTAGGGGTTGATATGTTTATTTAGTAGCAGCAATGTGGGGGGCTGGCGGTTTAGGGTTTAATAGGTTTATTTAGTGGCGGTGATGTGGAAGGCCGGAGATTTCGAGGTTAATAACTTTATTATAGTGTCGGCGATGTTGGGGAGTGGCGGATTAGGGGTTAATAACTTTATTATAGTGGCGGCAATGTCGAGAGCGGTGGAATAGGGGTTAATAACTTTATTTAGGTGTCGGCGATGTCGGGGCGACAGATTAGGGGTGTTTAGACTTGGGGTTTATGTTAGGGTGTTATTTTTAAACATAACTTTTTTTCCCCATAGACATCAATAGGGTTGCGTTACGGAGATTTTTCATTCTGCACTTCAGGTGTTAGGTTTTTTACTAACACCTTCTCCCCATTGATGTCTATGGGGGAAAGCGTGCACGAGCACGTCAAATCAGCCCTTGACTTTTGTGTGGTATGGAGCTTAACGCCACCATATCGCACGCACAAGGAGGCTTTTCAGTAACTTGTAATGGCAGCGCTGTGGAGAGTGAAATAATGCAACTTTTTGGGCGTTAGTTTCGCACCCTGTTTAGCGCAAAACTTGTAATCTACCCAATGTATTTATGTTGTGTTTAGCGCAACTTTTTTTTTTTAACTCACTACCCATTACCCTTTACGCAAGGTTTTCAGTCACGCTAACCAACGAGCATAAATTGCGATTGCGCTCTCAAGATTAGGTTTGCCTTCAACTTCTAATACATTGCGCACAAAAAAACAATATCGCTCACGTGCTAACAATAGCACGCCACTTGTAATCTAGCCCTCAGTGTTTACCTCCAGATGAAGGTGAATTCAGATGTGCTGTGGATCTTCACATAATTGATAGGGTTCTCTAACCAATCTGAGACCCATTATTTTCCTCAATAGTGCATCATGGTCAGTGAAGTGAACAAGAGTTCAGCCAGGCAGTGAAAAAACTTTTCCCAGTGTGGAGATATCATAGGAAACCCAGATGATAAGTAGATTTATCTGCCAGTCTTCTGGTCTACAGTGGGCTGCTCCTCAACAGATCCTTGGCCCTGTGCTTGCATTAGCTCAGATGGGCCCTTCTACTGGATGCAGTCATAATGGAGCTATAGTGTAGGGTACACGTGCAGGGGCGGACTGGAACCAATCAGGCCCCTGGGCAAAAATTAGGGAAGGGCCCCCACTGTCTCACACTGACCCACATTTATTCAAATTTATGCAAATGAACATAGTAACCTCCATGCACTGCGCAACTCTTACACTCTCTTTATCACACACTCTCTCTCTCTCTCAAACACACTGCCAATAATGGCAGTAGTTTATGGGGATTTGTCCTATCTTTTTTGTTTTTATTTCATATTTCTTTATTTCACTTTTTATACATTTTTAATGGTCTTTTCTGTAAACATCAAGCAAGATCTTTTAGTGTTGCTAGGTTCAACATTCAGGAAAATAGCAAATGTCTTTCACAAAGCATCCCCTGCTTAGCAGATGACTGCTACAACAAGGCTTGTTTTGAAAGCTAAGTATTCCTTTACTGGTAAAGTGGCATATTACTACTTCTACTCTGAGCTGCATCAGAAAGTTAAAGGGACATGAAACCCAACATTTGTCTGTCATATTTCAGACAGAGCATACCATTTTTAAAACGTTTTCAATTTACATCTATTATCAAATTTACTTTGTTCTCATGGTATTCTTTGTTGAGGACATATCTAGAAAAGTAGTGTGCACATTTGTGGAGCAGTACATGACAGGAAACACTGCTGCCACCTCCTGTTCTTGCAAATGTATAACATAGTTATAAAACTGCTCCAGTCACATGCACGCTCCTGAACCTTACTAACTGCTTTTCAACAAAGCGAACAAAGTAGTTTTATAATAGTAAATTGGAAAGATTTTTTAAATGTTTCCACTTTTTCCTAGAAAATAACACAGCCCCTTTTCTACACTATTTCAGAAATCTTGAAAGAATTATTTGGGGTTTTATTTCGCTTTAACATAATCACAAATAACCTGAACATCTGTTTCATACCTCCCAACATTTAAAACAAGTGCGACACCCTTTGGAGAGTGTGTTCATATATATAGCTTTGGGATGCTGACCCATAAAACATACAAGAACAATATTAAAATAATAAATAACGTGCAATGTTACAAATATTTCCCGCTGGTAGGAAAGGGTTAAATTAATGCTGAGAAGTTTCACCTAAGTTACCACTGAAGTTATGGTCTGCAAAGCTCCTTGACCCTAATCAGCAGGAGGAGGAAGGGGTGTTATTTGGTCAGAGTGGGAACAAGGAAGGCAGGCAGGGTAACTTTATCAGCAACTGTGATGTCTAAGCCTATCTGCCCAGCCATGACTATGGGGAGAGGGTGGGCATGAAGGGATTAATAGCACTTAGCCTCTGGTTCCCTTTACCTCTACAAGTACCTAAAGGGACACCAAATAAACTAACAAATCACCACCCCAGATTAGTAATACTGCCACCACCAAGAGTTTTTAATAAGGGTGTCTTGGAAACCCAATAACTCAACAATACCTACACTTTGCACATATTACCAAGTTTCCAAAAGGTTTTGTGCTGTAGCGGATCATGTCCGCCCAACATAGATAAATGCATACGCTGTTGGCATTTATCATTGCACAAGCATTTCTCTTACGACAGCTGCTTCTTAACTTATGTTAACCCTTCTTGATAAATGTGCCCCAAAGGCTCTGTTTGCATCAATTACAAATTAAACTGAAATATTTTCACTTCAATTGAACTTGCTTTTGTCTACATTTTAGCATATATTACTTTTCCATTAGTTAAGAGAAAAGTGTATTGTGAATTTTGAGCAACTTCACCTGCATGCAACTGGCAAGATAAATCAGTGAGACCAGCAGCTTGTTTTAAATGCTTAGAAAATTTCACAAGACTTGTGAGAGAGCTTCAGACATACCCTAGGAACTCCCCTGTTCAGCCCAGGGAAATGCCCTGTCCCTCCCACTTTCTGAAACTGTCAGTTTACAATGGAGAAAATACATAGTGCAATGTCATTTTACACAAAGGGGCCGAATTATCCTTCAGGCTCGTCAGAAACAGAAGTTATGAAGCAGCGGTCTAAAGACCACTGCTCCATAACTTGTTCACCTGCTGTGAGGCGGCGGACAGAAATCAACCCGAATATGATCAGGTTGATTGACAACCCCTACTAGCGGCCGCGAATCTGCATGGGGCGGTATTGCACAAGCAGTTCTGGTGAACTGCTTGTGCAATGATAAATGCCGACAGCATATGCATCGTATCATGTCCGCTTGCACTTTGATAAATATGCCCCATAGTGTGATCCTAAATTATTAAAGTAACACAGAAACTTTCAAAGCATCATCAGAATGTGTAAAGTCCCTGCTAGAACAAAATTGAAATGTATTAAATTACAAATGAGAAAGTGCAAAGCTTAAAGCAATAATACTGAAAGGACCTAATCTGAAATGTATAGTAATATGAAATGCAATGCACAAAGTGTAAGTGTAACAAAACTCTCATATCATGCAGTGCTGTATTGCACCGGGCTAGTCTCTGCTTCACATCCATAAATGAGAGAGATCTCACTGTGCTGGAGAGTTCCACCCTTTTTCTTTTGAAAATTCAGTGAGTTCATCCTTTGTGAAGCCTGAACTACAATTTCTCTCCAAGCTGAAGAATCTTTGAATATCAGGGCCTTAGAACATATTGGGCAAGATTACAAGTACCGCGTTATGAGTTTTCCGCACGTGATGTTGTCTTCTCACAATCAATTTCAATTGCGCCGGTATTACAAGTCTTGCGTGCGTGCAATCACCTTTTACGCAACAATCCTTTCTGCACTCAAAGAGCTGTAGTAAACAGTTTTGCTTAACATAAAAGTTTCACGAAACACTTCAAAAATACATTACAAAGTACAGTTACACTAATAGTAAAAAATATTTTAAATAAATATTGCACACAAAAGTTATAAGGGCTCACTAGATACGAGATATCGGGTGTTAGGGGAAAAAAAAGCAGACGAAGGGATTTTACATTGACATACGCATATACATAGAGAAACATGGATTTATATGTATAGAGATATGTTTAACTATGGAGATAATGAAAATATTTTACATTACAATCTTATGCACATTAAAGAATATCTCAGATGGATTTTGAAGCGATATTCTCATTTAGATCTCGAGATATCTAGATATAGTTAACTGTTCTAATGGTAAACAAGCAACTAGAGTATTGAGTCTGAACATAAGCTATACTGAGCTAATGAGTATAGGTGATATGTTTGATCCTATGTTTGTATCTTTTCCAGGAGATTCATTTGAACATCACAAAAACACAGTATTCAGCACCAAGGACCAGGATAATGATAACAATGGCGGCGACTGTGCTGATCTATTCAAGGGTGGCTGGTGGTACAACAGTTGTCACAATGCAAACCTGAATGGACTGTATCTGCAAGGACAACACAGTAGCACTGCTGTTGGCATAAATTGGTACCATGGTAAAGGGCACAATTACTCCTACAAGCAGTCTGAAATGAAGATTAGGCCTGTGTAACAAGTACAGAAACCAAACAGGCATTTAATAATGGCAACTAATCGGCAGGTTACAGGTATAATAAACAAACACTTATCTAAGTGTCATGGTGTCCTCTCTTTCTTACAATTATCTCTAATCCTTATAGCCCGAATTACTTGGTTCCCTTTCTTAAAGGGACATTCCAGTCAAAATGTAAATGCACATAGATGAACCACATCTTTGAATAGAAACATATTTGAAATATACATGTACTGGCAAAAATGCTTCTAGTAAATGTTATCACTGTTTTAGTGCACATGCACGTGCATGTTAGCTAGATTTCCTTAGTGCGCCCGAAGTTTAAATAATGCTGCTGCTCAAAGCACCAGTGGGGCTTGTACCATTTAAACAATTAACAAATTGCATCATTAACAGATGATACAAGCACCTTAGGCTCTCTGGGCAAGTGATGTGTTTAAAATGCTGGTGCACGGTACATACTTAAACACATTTTTGAAACAGCTGTAGCTTTTTAATAAATGTATATTGCAAAAATGATTCTATTCAAAACTAAAATGCACCCATGTCTGTAGTGTTTGTAAATCCAGGTGGTTTAGAAATATATCTGACACAGAGTCCATTTATACAACAACTAACTACACACTTTATTTCCTGCTTCCTCACTCCAACAACACTGTCCCCACCCCTGCTTCTTTGCAACAATTATATACATTTACAAGTCAGAGCACAAACAAGGAAGAAAGCATTATATATTATAATATCCCAACAGACACCATAATGTCCATTCCAATTTTGTCTGGAATGTCCCTTTAATATGACTATAATAACTTGATTCCATGCAGACTTTCATCCTACTCACTGTGGATGCATTGTGTTATTTTCCTATAGGTCTCTATATAGATATATTCCTCCTATTAGAACTCAGTAGTGGTCCTAAGGATGTGCTATGGCAATAGCTACAAATGTGCATGGTAGGCCCCTTTTAAAGGTCAATTGCTCTATCAAATTCAAGAAAATAAGTAAATTGTGCTATAATATCCTCGGTATAACTAACTGGGAAGAGTTGTACTCAATGTGATATATAAAGACTTAACATAAACTGTAGACTCACAAATTTGTGAGAAGTTATCATTGTCTTTCCTGGTATATTATGTTTCTAAGGTTTTCCTTCCTCCATTAGCTCACATGAGTAATTTCTTCAGACAAATTCAAGTTTAATTTACATATCGTCACAAACTGCCTAAACCTTATAGGTGTGTCCATGACCGTGGCCGGACTGTTATCCGACTGACGCTTTTCCGACGGACATTTGTCCGACGGACAATATTCCGAAAGACATTTATCCGGCTGCTGGGTGGGAATGAAGCTTAAAAATCACGGTTTTATAACATTTTTAATAGTGGACTGACAAAAGACAATTAAATCAACTTATATATAACATTTATAACATTTTTAATAGTGGACTGACAAAAGACAATTAAATCAACTTATATATAACATATTAATTATAATATATAATATTATAATTATAATAATTATATTATGTGTTAAAAGTACATCGTGAGGGTAGGGACCCATGGATAGGTTCCCAGAGGCGGTTGCGGCGCCCGAGTCACTGATTGTAACAGAAAATTTTGGATCGTATCTGCCCTCGGCCGAATGTATCTTGATTTATTTAAGTAAATCTTATATATTATGTGCTATTGCCTTTAAAAAGTCTAATCTTGAGTATTCACTGTATTTTTCTAAAACTTTCATTATCCTGTTGTTTATGATTTCATATTTTTTTTGGGGTTTTCTCAGTTCAACTCCAGAATCAATTTTTTCAATTGTTAACTCCCATTCTGCTTGTTCTTTTCTTATTTTTGAAACTAGTCTGCAAATGCTTGGGTGGGTTATAGACATTCGTTGGTCAAATGCTCTGTGCCATCCTTCTAGAGAGTTGTTTGTTCTAGGTAACCCTAGTTTTGTTCTTTCAAAAGTGTTCCACATCGTAATATCGAAAGTAGGTTTTCTTCTTGTACCTTCTTGTAGTTCGCCAATCCAGGTTTTTTCAAAATAATTTAAAAATTCAGATAAAATGTTATTGTTTTGTTTTTCTATTGATTTTACAAAGTCATTAAATGTTTCAACTACATCTTCCACTGGCACAAATGCTAATGCTTCTAAGCATTTTATGATCAGAGCATTTTTTTCATTATTATACCATATTTTTAAGCCCAAAGATTGTATTTTTCTCCACAGGCATTGGGAAAAATGGAAAAAGCATCCATAAATTATTGTATTTTGTAAAAAAATTTGTCATGCAATTTATTGCTGCTCTTTCAAAATCTACAGTAATTGATATAGGATTGATATCTGGATTTTTTTCTTTTATAATACTAAAAATTAAATTATAAGTTTCCTGATTTTTATTTTTTGATATGCAGTATACTAATGGTATGGTATGGTTATCTTCTATTAAAACATGTATTGTATACAACTGAAAACCTAAAGGAGCTGAGTCAAATGTTCCGTCACAGAGCCAGTGTTGTTTTTTTGAAAGAAGATCTACATTTTTTTTAGTAGACAGAATGATTAAATTTTCACTTTCGTGCATGATGAAATTTTCTCCTCTGGTTGTTTTTCTTAAATCATCATTTAAAATGTTTCCATTTGGTGTTGTTCGATGTCGACGTACCATTCTGGCAAGAGTTTCTTTTTTAGGTAGCGCTCCTGCTGCTTCAAGGGGGAAATTAGGGCCTAGATTTGGAGTTCGGCGTTAGCCGTGAAAACCAGCGTTAGAGGCCCCTAACGCGGGTTTCTTACGGACTCCGGTATTTAGAGTTTATTTACCGCCACTCCAAAATCACCTAACGCTCAAATTTCTACCGACACCTCAGACCCAGTAGTAAACATATACCGACAAAATTAAATTCCACGAATCAAATTAAAAATATTACACAAACTACACTTACACTCATACAAACACGACACTATATTTATTTTTCATATTTAATATTTTTTCTGCAAAATACAAAGGATTAAAGTTGCGAGATCTCGGGTGTTTGAAAAAAAACAACACAAATCCATTTTCCCATTGACTTACATTGACACACGGGAAAAGACCCTCATATACCTACATCTAACTAATAACATTATCACAAACATACACTCATCGATGCATACAAACAATATACACCACATGACCTACACAAAATATTTATTTATTACAAAAAGAACACGATTTATTTACTTTTTCACACAAGCTCATGACGTCACTCACTTTACGAGGAAAACCAGTCTTAGAAAAAAAATTTGGAAATCTTTAGAGCCTCCATTGACTTCTATTGGGAAGACGTGCTCGTGCACGCGAAACCCTCATTTCCCTAACGCACGCAAATAGCGTAGACTGAAAAACTCCAAATACCAGCGCTAGAAAAGACATGATTTCATGCGTTAGACCCAGCTATGATAAATAGATTAAGAAATGACTATTTCCCTATGGTGGATTTATGTTTTTTAATTATTGAATATTCACAACACCATAAAATTGTTTCACACTTTTAGATTACATCAACTACAAATCCCCATCACTAGTAACACATTATTATTTAAATAAAATTACATTTAAAATTAAAATAAAATTCACTAAACATTTCTGGATTCACAAACAGTACACAATGGGAAACACCTCTCATTTACCTTTATTATTGCATTTCTGTTATTCAACTCATATGCTTGCAGCAACTGCATATCTACATAGGCTTAACACATGATCACTCATGGATGCACATATATTACTTTTAACATTCACTCATACATGTGCATTCAAATGATGGGGGACAAACACATGACATTCTCTACAGGAATCACAAAACACAACATATGGATTTGACTGTACTTTTAACATCATGATTCCATCACAATAAACCATTAGGAATTACGTACAACAAAAACATCATTACACAAGATTACAGATGTCACTTTATGGGAAGGAACAACAATGCCAGACCGCTATATACAAGTCAGCATATGTGGGACACAATCACAATATATACGTAGATGTACATAACACGCATCACCCATCACGCAACCACAAAGCACACATTTAGATTTTATTTAGCACACAATAACAATGTAGCACAATACAACAACACAATGAGGATTTCAGAACTACATAGGCAGGTTAATAATATCATGACGTCATTACAAGATTCAACCATACACATCACAGATTCACCACTGTACCGCCCCTTTAGGAACTTTAACACTCAATACTACAATACAACATATACGTAAACAACAGTTTGGAACAGCATTATTATTGAAATTTCAATGGGACAATTAATAAATATTGTCAGATCGCAAATCAATTATATATACAATACTACAGATGGCAGCCGGAAGTTATTCAGTATTAGTGCCATTTGAATGGGACGCATACAATATTGTCAGATCGAAAATCACTTATATATACAATACTACAGATGACAGCCGGAAGTGCTTCAGTATTAGTGCCATTTTTATGGGACGCATACAATATTGTCAGATCGAAAATCACTTATATATACAATACTACAGATGACAGCCGGAAGTTATTCAGTATTAGTGCCATTTTTATGGGACGCATACAATATTGTCATATCGCAAATCACTTTATATACAATACTACAGATGGCATCCGGAAGTTATTCAGTATTAGTGCCATTTGAAAGGGACGCATACAATATTCACATCTCGGCAATCACTTATATATACAATACTACAGATGGCAGACGGGAAGTTCGGAATTATTATTGCGATTTGAAAGGGACGCATACAATATTGACAGCTCTGCAATCACTTATATATACAATACTACAGATGACAGCCGGAAGTTCTGAATTCTTCTTGCGATTTTAAAGGGACGCATACAATATTGACAGCTCGGCAATCACTTATATATACAATACTACAGATGACAGCCGGAAGTTCTGAATTCTTATTGCGATTTGAAAGGGACGCATACAATATTGACTGCTCGGCAATCACTTATATATACAATACTACAGATGACAGCCGGAAGTTCTGAATTCTTATTGCGATTTTAAAGGGACGCATACAATATTGACATCTAGCTAATCACGTATAGATACAATACTACAGATGGCAGCTGTTACTTTATCGTTTACAAACAATATTGCAGCAACATTGATCGATCACATTCGATGCACATTATACACAACTATGCACTTTCATTCATGTTAGCCTGGACGTGTGCTTGTTACTATAAGATCGCGTTTAAGAAATATTGATTACGCATATGAACATGCACTGTATGTGTGATATTTGACACTTTCACATTGAGATTTATTGGCGGAAAACAACATTTCAGCCAAAAAAAATACAACGCCCACTTTGAAAGCATTCGCGCCGCTCACATACAAACAGGTGAATACAATCAGCAATCATTACAAACTCAATACCATTGGACTAATCGTACTATAAATCCCCCAAACAACATGGCCAAAGCATCACTTGTGATCCACATCAGATCAAGTGCTTACCTTGTTACGCTGTTTTGAAAGATGGATGACGATGACATGGTAGACGCTGCTGGTGCTGCTATTGGCGAACTAGCTGTTGGTCGAATCAGGCAGCCTCGGCGGCTCAGACCGAGACGAAGGGGTCGTCTGGTTCGAGGTCCTCGTGTCTACAGGGTGAGACCCACCTTGGAAAACATGAGCGACTTTGAGGTTTTTGATAAGTATCGGCTCGATCGCGAACAGCTCATTGGCCTTTACGAGCTTCTTAAACCTCATTTGGAGCCACGTATACAAATAAGGACTGCTGTTCCCGGCATGAGTAAGATGCTAAGTTGTCTATACGTCCTGGCCTCCGGGAGTTTTCAATCAGGAGAACTGTACATGCATGGCCTGGCTCAAGGTACATTCTCTGTGGTGTTTGATAATTTTCTGGACGCCATGGTACGTATCAGTAAGCAATACATAGGATTCCCACAGAATGATGGTGATTGGAGGCGCCTGAAGCGGGAATTCTTTGATATTGCTGAATTGCCCAATGTCTTGGGAGCCATAGATTCTACCCACATTGCGCTGCATGCTCCAATTGATGACTTGCCCTTCAGAAATCGCAAACATTTTCATAGCCTCAACGTGCAGTATGTTTGTGATGCACGGATGAGGATTATGCATGTGTATGCGAATTTTGGAGGGGCTAGTCATGATGCCCGCATCCTCTCTCTGTCGTCCCTGTGGAGACAGTTTGAGGAAAGACAAATGCCCCCTGGTTATCTCGTTGGTGAGTATTTGTGCACAACATGTTTAATTAGTTTGACAATTGCCCCTGTAGTTTTAAAATGTTAGCGTCATGTTCATCTATAGGATGCAATTTAACCATTTGTTATTTACCGACGCTAATGTTTACTTTTATTTAAATGCAGATATGTAGCATGTCTTACCTTAAGTGCTCAGATAGAGAATGCAATGTAACCATGTATTTAGCATTTAACACTATTTTTTTTTTGGATAAATACGCATATGTAGCATGTCTTAGCTGAAATGTGAAGATATTATCTCATGAAATTTAACCCTGTCATTGTCTCTTTCCGCTAATGTGTAGTTTTAGTTCAATGCAGATATGTAGCATGTCTTACCTTAAGTGCTCAGATAGAGAATGCAATGTAACCATGTAGTTAGCATTTTACACAAGGTTTGTTTTATGAGAAATACGCATATGTAGCATGTCTTAGCTGAAATGGGAAGATATTATCTCATGCAATTTAACCCTGTCATTGTCTCTTTCCGCTAATGTCTAGTTTTAGTTCAATGCAGATATGTAGCATGTCTTACCTTAAGTGCTCAGATAGAGAATGCAATGTAACCATGTAGTTAGCATTTTACACAAGGTTTGTTTTATGAGAAATACGCATATGTAGCATGTCTTAGCTGAAATGGGAAGATATTATCTCATGCAATTTAACCCTGTCATTGTCTCTTTCCGCTAATGTCTAGTTTTAGTTCAATGCAGATATGTAGCATGTCTTACCTTAAGTGCTCAGATAGAGAATGCAATGTAACCATGTAGTTAGCATTTTACACAAGATTTGTTTTATGAGAAATACGCATATGTAGCAAGTCTTAGCTGAAATGTGAAGATATTATCTCATGCAATTTAACCCTGTCATTGTCTCTTTCCGCTAATGTGTAGTTTTAGTTCAATGCAGATATGTAGCATGTCTTACCTTAAGTGCTCAGATAGAGAATGCAATGTAACCATGTAGTTAGCATTTTACACAAGGTTTGGTTTATGAGAAATACGCATATGTAGCATGTCTTAGCTGAAATGGCAAGATACAGAATAATATAGAAATTTATTTTTTGGATGTTTCTGAAAACTTTTAATATGGATTATCGTGTACAATAAATTATTTCTAAAACAATATACTATTTTAAGGATTCTGTTTGAATTATGTTCTGTTCATAATTTATAGGTGATTCTGGGTACATGAGCCGGCCTTGGCTCATTACCCCCTTGCGTAGCCCGACTGATGTGTCTGAGGAGCGCTACAATAGGGCTCATAAGAGAACCAGGGCGGTGGTTGAAAAGATGTTCGGGCTCCTGAAGATGAGATTCAGGTGCCTGGACCGTTCTGGAGGAGCACTCCAGTACAACCCAAAGAAGGTGGCTAAGATCGTTGTAGCCTGTAGCGTCCTGCATAATATTGCACAGCGGGCTGGGATGCTGCAGGCCGTCCCGGTGGACAGAGACCTCCTCAGAGATGAGGAGGATGATCCTGTTCTAGAGGGGGAATTCCAGGACGAGGGACTTGATGTCAGAGCAGACGTCATCAACCGCCACTTTAGACGGTAAAGAATAGAAGTTAGACTGGAGTATTTTCAATAGATGTGAACTCTAGGGAAATGACAAGTAGAAAATTGTGCAAACATGTTAGGATTGATCAAATGTTATAAAAAAAATTTAATTTATTCATATAGGTGATGCTCTGGGCATTGGGTCCTGTAGCGAGTCTTTGCCACCTGGTTTTTAAAGAGGACATCAGATGGTAAGTAGAAATGTATGGACTGTTGCTGGCATGAATTGTACACAAATACATCATATGGCATACATTTTAAAAAATAGAATTTAGTTTACACATTACTTAAAATGTACATACTCAGAAAGGGATACTCTAGAATGACTATGGTTCAATGTCTGTTATGTTTTCTGTCAGGTCTTTTGCAATTTATGAATAAAGTTCAGACAATGATATGAACTAAATGTTGTATTTGTAGCTATTTAAATAATCCAAAACTCTTATTGTCAGAAGAGCAAGGAAAGGGATTAAATAGCGTATTTAATCCAAATTAACAGGCAAAATAATAAAAGCACAACTCACAGTTAACTTTCACTGTAGTTGTAAAATAGCTCTTCTTAAATAAATACAAGCTTTAAATGGTGCTGCAGAGAAGGCAGTAAGTGGTTAAATTGTAGTTAGTATGCAAAGTTAATAAATCTCAAATTTAAGCAGAGATGAAGTCTGATTATGCGAACAGAGTTGTTCCGGTATTTGTATAAGCAAAGTCTTTATGTGGAGTTAAGCAAACATGCAATAGAGTATTAATCAAGGCTTTTGATACTTGCGGTTTGTAGATAACTCCTCCGGTTCTTAGTTTTAGAGAGGTGATAAATCCTTTAAGTTTCTCCGTTGAAACCAACTGTTTGCTGTTAGTATTCCTTGAAGCTGTGTAGGAAGCAGGGTTAAAGGCTGTAGATGCAGTAGCTTGTGTAAACAGGTTGGCGTCTGAACGCTGTCTGCATATGCTGAGCTGGTGTCGGCTTGAATGACGTCACAGAGTTGCTATTCAGGAGCGGAGAGCAGTTTGTAAGCTGAGAGGTGAGAGTTCAGAATACAGATCTTCTTGATATGTTAAAGTCCTTAGAATATGCGAAGCAATGTTAATTGAAACAAAGTCTCAATGAGGATAAATGTTGAGACAGTTGAAGTGACTTATTTAATCACTAAAGGCTGGATAACAGGATAACAGTGGAGAGTCCTAACAACTAACTTTCCCTGTTACACTAAAATAATCAAGCAAGCAAATAGGGATCAGATGGTCCTTTTAAGGGTTGTGGAAAGGGAGGTGTCAGAAGGATTTAAAGAGAAAGGAGATCATAACAATGTCACACAGAGGTTTGTTCTGCTCAATATGACTCATCTTCACACTTGATAGAAAATAACACAGGTTGATACACAGGCTTAGTAAGCTAGTGACATAAATTTATTATGAAATGGGGGGTGGGAGAGGGGTACAGAACTGATTCACACACTTGTATGAATTTTATTTAAAATATTTCTTCCATTAGGGAGATGACTTAATCTAAAGACTGAAAGGGAACAATTAGAAGCCTGACAGTGAAGATTGCCCAGACTGACAGTGGGGAAAAAGCCAAGATTGAAATTGAAGTATACCAATGGGATCATGTCTGGCATTATCTTTCAATTCTGCTGACCATGAAAACCATACAAAGACATGTTCACATGGTAAGTGCAAACTATTTGATAGAATAAGGCTGTGGAGACATCCTATTGGAGACACTTAGATGATTTTCTATTTTGTAGATGGTATTTCCCAGTCCTCTATTTAATGAACTGATGAATAAGACACCTATTGAAGATCAACTGTTTACCCCTGAATTGACTTTCAAAGACCATGCATTGTCCAGGTTGGTGTAAAAATGCATGCTAGTGAAGACTGTTGAATATTAGTAGCTTACATACATTAGTCATATTTAGTTCAAAATTATATATTTAGGGATCACAATCAGACACTTAGATGATTTTACTTTTTTAGATGGTATTTCCCAGTCCTCTATTTAATGAACTGATGAATAAGACACCTATTGAAGATCAACTGTTTACCCCTGAATTGACTTTCAAAGACCATGCATTGTCCAGGTTGGTGTACCAATGCATGCTAGTGAAGACTGTTGAATATTAGTAGCTTACATACATTAGTCATATTTAGTTCAAAATTATATATTTAGGGATCACAATCAGACACTTAGATGATTTTACTTTTTTAGATGGTATTTCCCAGTCCTCTATTTAATGAACTGATGAATAAGACACCTATTGAAGATCAACTGTTTACCCCTGAATTAACTTTCAAAGACCATGCATTGTCCAGGTTGGTGTACCAATGCATGCTAGTGAAGACTGTTGAATATTAGTAGCTTACATACATTAGTCATATTTAGTTCAAAATTATATATTTAGGGATCACAATCAGACACTTAGATGATTTTACTTTTTTAGATGGTATTTCCCAGTCCTCTATTTAATGAACTGATGAATAAGACACCTATTGAAGATCAACTGTTTACCCCTGAATTGACTTTCAAAGACCATGCATTGTCCAGGTTGGTGTACCAATGCATGCTAGTGAAGACTGTTGAATATTAGTAGCTTACATACATTAGTCATATTTAGTTCAAAATTATATATTTAGGGATCACAATCAGACACTTAGATGATTTTACTTTTTTAGATGGTATTTCCCAGTCCTCTATTTAATGAACTGATGAATAAGACACCTATTGAAGATCAACTGTTTACCCATGAATTGACTTTCAAAGACCATGCATTGTCCAGGTTGGTGTACCAATGCATGCTAGTGAAGACTGTTGAATATTAGTAGCTTACATACATTAGTCATATTTAGTTCAAAATTATATATTTAGGGATCACAATCAGACACTTAGATGATTTTACTTTTTTAGATGGTATTTCCCAGTCCTCTATTTAATGAACTGATGAATAAGACACCTATTGAAGATCAACTGTTTACCCCTGAATTGACTTTCAAAGACCATGCATTATCCAGGTTGGTGCATGCTAGTTAAGAATCACATGAAGAATGTTGATTATTGTTAGCTTACATACATTAGTCATACTTATTTCATCATTAGATATTTAGGGATCACAATCCGAAAAAGGAATACATATTATAGTTGATATAGAGGTATTTGAATGGACATGAAATATTACATTTATGTTCAGCATACATATATTGTTGAAATGTGATATACATTATTATGTATAATTTGAAATTTGGATATTTAAATAGAATTTTGATTCAACAATATAATGGTGTATGTATTTAATTTTTTTTAAATCAATTTAATAATTATCTTTAAAAAATGTTGATCAAAGTTAGAGCATAGACACCAGATGATTTTAAATGTATTTTAGGAATATTTGACAGCGTGTGTATTAACTTTGTTCCATTTTTATTATTTGTCATTTCAGATTGGCATCTGATGACTTCCAGGAATATTTTTAGTTTTTCGATAAACTTTATTTTTACATGTTAATAATAAACATTTTATTATTAAATACATTCTTTTGAACAGATTCTACTAAATATCAATATAATCTGTCAATAAATAAAACTTGGACTCCCATGACTGGTAGTTGGCTATTTGACAAGCACATGCATAAGATCAAATAATGCATTAATATTAGAAAATCAAATGATTCCGAGAATATTACATTAAAATATCTTTTATAACATTAATTGGGGAGTGAGATCCTTCGATGCTTTTCTTTTGAAAATGTAGATATTAAAATAATTTTGGATATGTAGTCAAAAGTTTTTTATTTTAACTTTTAAGAAGGTGAAGTGGTTCAATTACATTAAAGTGACAGTGTTGTTGAATGTAAAAATAATTTTATAAGATCTTGTATCTTCCTTAGGTATCTCAAAACATTATTTTCTAAATTCTTTTAATTTTTACATTTATAAATGGTAGGTCATTTAACTTGATATTTTTCACAAGCTAGTTATTGGATGCCAGGTTAATCTATGTAATTTTCTAGTGGAGTCATTTAACTATACTTAGTAATATTATGTATTTTTTTAAATCTTACCTCTTGGGTTAGACATCAAATATCTATATAGAATTTTAATTCCCCTTTAGTTTATTTTGTCAATGTTAAATCAAAATTCCAAATGTTTGGGTCCTTAAAGGGACATTCACAAAGTATATTGTGTATAGATTTTTAAAAATATCATACAAGAATTTCAACATATTTAGAAAGTACTATAGAATTACATTCAGTCTTTAAATATACTTTTAAAAAAAAACATCAATGCACATATCTTAGTCAATTACATAAGGCATCTATATGCAAACAACAATCAGCATCAAAATAGCCTATGTAGAGATGTATTTAATCCAAGAATATATATATATAATTACAATATAATGATTGAATAACAAAACATATTAAGTTGGTCAAATATAAGAATATTATACAAAATGCATACATAACATATAGCTTAATGTCCCTCTAAGCTGAAGGCTCCAAAATACCTCCTTTAATAAATATATTTCAGTCAGTGTGTAAAACAATCTAGAAGTTAATCTAAATTTGCTTTACTCATATGTTAGACTAATTTAGCAAAAGGAAGGTGCCTAGGTTTATGATATTTTAAGCATTATTGTGAAATGTTTATTTAAAGGGACATGAACTCAAAATATACTTAAAGGTAGACAGTTAAAAAAATAATGATTTATACATTCTGAATGAGTATACTATTTTAATCAACTTTAAAACTTGTCTCATATTATGAATGCTCCTTGTGATGTTGCTATCATTACTTTAAAAATAAGGCATTAAATAGCTAATTTATTTGCTTCAGTACTCTGGACAGAACTTGCTTGTTTTGTTTGGAATAATTGATCCAACAATCGTCAAGGACAACCCAGGTTTTTTTTAAACAATTGTCCGTAATATAAAATATCATTATTGATTTGCAAAGAAACATAACAAGATACCTGTTAACATTTGATAATCGGATTAAATAATAAAGTTGATTAACATTTCATGCTCAATCACCAATGCTAAATTTGTTTGGACAGTGTCCCTTTAAGAGCTTTAAATAGTGTATTTACTTATCTTCCTATCTTGACATACTTTGCTTGAAAAGCATATCGAGATCGGCTCAGTAGATGAAGATTGGTGGATGCACAGAGATGCCTTATGTGATTGTCTCAACCATGTGCATTTATATTTCTTCTGTTGAGGATATATAAATACTAAGAGAAATTGATTTACATTTTAAAGTCTAAACAATCTTCTATCTCTACAGATCATTTGATACAATTGTTTGTTTGTAATGTCTCTTTAAAACTAAAGACGCCATTGCACAATAACATATATGAGCACTTCAGAGAAATACAAGCTTGAGGTTTATTTGCTAATAACAAACCTGTAGTTTAACATTTATAAACAGATTATCCAAGTTACTGACATTCTAACCGGAATTTGAACATTAAGAAATATTGCGTGGGAAACGCATCTTGAAACACCAGATTAGCATCTTTAAACATTAGAGTCTAATGTCACGCAATAGCACACAATCAATGTGCATTATAAATACATTTAATAGAGCAATGTCAATACTTCACAATAAGTCAATAAATTTATTTAAAGAACAATAAAGACATACAATATTAAATGTGTATTTGTATTAAAGAAACAGACCGTTATTAAACCGAGAAATGTCGACAACATTTAATAATGTGACAGTATTAGATTTTAAAGAGTATTTAATCATTAATATTTAACGGATCACGGATATTAAATCTGCGTCACACATATCCGCATGACAGGCCCATGAGTTACAAATAAGTCTACATGAAAAATGAAGTAACAGCACCACCAAGCGGTATGTGTAAGGAAGTTACTAAGATATGAAACATTAAGGAACGGCCAATCAGAGCTCATCACACAAACACAACTTGAGTCAGGATGGTCTCACAGACATTATAACAATATTTCAAACTTTTATCCAATCAGATGTACAGATAACTTGTCCCATGGTGCATCTCATGTTTACTTCACCATATAAAAGTGCCATCTTTGTCAGTTCTCTAATGCCTGCAGGCGTACTGTATATATAATTTATATATATATCCAGCATATCCGTAAACCCAGCAGGCATGTCAGTTCCCAGGTTCACCAAGGAGGAGAGCGCTGCACTGGTCCACGCCGTCAAGGACTTTTATCCCCAGCTGTTTGGGAACAAGAGGAGCTCGACAGATGCGCCTGTTAAGAAGGCCCTCTGGGAGTCTATCACCAATGCGGTTAGATTGGTGTGTGACGTCCAGAGGACCCAGGATCAGATCATGAGGAGATTCGGAGATATGAGGTTGCGTTTATCGAAAAAAGTCATCCTCATAAGGGACTGGGTACAAGCCCGTAAAAGAGGGGGCCAAAGAAAGGCCCCGCGGAAAGTGTACCTACTCCCTTATGAGGTGACTTTATGCGAGCTCCTAAATCTCCGGGTCCCCAAAAGATTTCGATCCTCGCCATCCTCGGCCTCCTCTTCTTCCCTCCCAGCTGCGGGATCTGAAAGTCCTGACGCGGGGGACAGGGCAGATGCTTCTCCGTCCGGTGGCCTGGGAGGAGATAGAGAATCTGAACCAGGTAATTATCCAACTTCATATAATATCTTATTTTTTTTTTTATAATCAAAAAATGTGTATATAGTCAGATACTAAACCTATACAGATCTCACAACATACACTACATATGATGTTTAGATATCTGATTTTAGATTAGTGACACATGAAATAGGAATGATGTTTCTTGCGCTCTACAGAATATGCGTCACAGAGCGGAAATGTAATTTCTCATCCACGTTAACATGGCTTTGCTGTAAGTTGCATTGCTTTATACATGTTGTTCAAATGACGGATGCGTAATTCCGCTTGGAATCATTGCGCAATGATCGCGAAAATGGCATTTCTCAGCCACGTTAACATGGCTTTGATGTAAGTGGCATTGCTTTATACATGTTGTTCAAATGACGGATGCGTAATTCCGCTTGGAATCATTGCGCAATGATCGCGAAAATGTCATTTCTCATCCACGTTAACATGGCTTTGCTGTAAGTGGCATTGCTTTACACATGTTGGTCAAAATTAAATGTGAATTCTTATATTAGTGAAGAATACAGTATTCTTATTTTCAATATTATAGCTAATAAAAAACGAAGAATACAAATAAATTATAACATATGGCCATCAATTGATGATTATGAAATAACAACCAGAAATTATTAAAGATACAGTAAACAACACAACTGATTGAAAATAAGAGTCCAGGATATATTTATCATTAATTTAATTGAGGAAACAATTAACTCATGGGACTACCAAAGGATTAATATTTTTAAATTGATTTGTTAATAATGTAAAGTTTTTAAACATGGCATGATTAGTATTAATGATATGCAATCCTCATTTAATATATTACAGATATGGATGTGGCTGCTGGATCCTCAAGCCAGGGCTTGTCACAGTATGGTATGTCTCTTTTTAATTGACATTTGTCTTAGAAACATGGACTGAACATTACATACTAAATCCACATTGTTCAATATTTATATGTAATGTCTCTTTAATAGATGAAAATTAAATAATTATTCGGATATCCTTAAATAACATATTAGATTTGAATTGCATGCTCAATACCATTCATTACATCAACATATGGAGTAGATAATTCATTAACAACAACATTGTCGAATCAATTTAATTTTAGATTAAAGGGATACTGAGCTACAATTATTAATGTTGTCATTCAGATACAGTATGCAATATTAATAAACATAAAAATATAATACTATCATCATATGTGACATATTCTATTGCTAAATGTATTTTAAAATCAAGAAAGTACGTTTATGTGCATCTAAATTTTGGTTGACCAACCTGGGTTTTTATTGATGATTGGTGGATACCTTCAACAAACAATATTTATTGAATCCAATATTGCTTATCTGCCTTTAAGATTAAAATCTAGCAACATTCTAATTATAATAGGAGTCAATGTTAAATCATTTTGAACAGTTTGAACATAGAAATCAATTATTTAAATTAATCATGTCAGTGTCCCTTTAAGACAAAATAGATTCATTCATCTTTACATTCTTTTTATTAAAAAATATTGATATATAATTCACATTCTCTGTTGGAGTTACTTTATAGATATCTGCATACTCTAACAGCACCATGATTACATATTTGTAATAATCAATTTTGTTTTGTATTGTGATAAATATGTGTTGTGTCCTAAACAAGATTACTGTACATTGCACAAATGGCTCGATGTGACACATGTGTTTGTTTAGATTTGTCAACAGATGCTCTTCAAAATGTGGTTTGTGTGTATTCTTTTAACCTCTTAAGGACATATGACGGAATTATTCCGTCATAAAACAATTGAGCAAACTGAAAGCTGTGTCCTTAAAGGGTTAAGAACATTGATCAATGGGTATATTTAGATATGCAATAGCATCGTCTGAGATGATTTTGATGTCTAATATAGTCTGACATTAAACATATGTTCAATACAGAATTTTTAACAGAATCCCCTTGATTCAATCAAGCATTTTCTGGTGTAATGACTGCTCTATTCTTCACATTTTAAAGTTGATTAATGGTAAAATTCGAGACAGATGTGATTTAGTGATATCCCAAATGTGTTTCATAATATATATCTATATCATTCATAGAGAGAGTTGGTGTGGTGAGCCCACAGGAATCCAGCAGTGACATAGAGCCGCCTTTGCGGTCTCCTGGTAAGTCCATTGACTCATTTATATGTAATTGAAGGTGTATTGCTAATCAATATTATGATCATGATTCTGATGAAGCATAACATTATAAAAAAAAATAATATTTCTCTTCTGATTATATATTAATTTTCTTTTAATATTGAACGATTAATAATTTCAACTTTATTAGTCTCCACATTTGTTATTCAGAAGATGTATAACATATGTTTGTTTCCATGTTCTTTTTTGACAACAGTCATCAAGTGATACACACATGAGAAATCTTAAATGTTCTATGTACTATGCTTTTATGATTTTAAAATTAATACAAACAATACATCGAAAATCTGAATCATTGAGAATAACAAATCTAATGTCATTTGTATGCTCCATCAAAATGATGTAAATCATAACTTTGGGTGTGTATATCTTTAATGCAACATTGATGTGCGTATTTGAGCAACAGTAACATATGTTATAATATCTGATCTTAACGTGTACACAACATGTTATGTTTTACAGAGATTGATTTAACATGTGGGACGGAGGAGGAAGAGGCTGCCTTGGAGTCTGATGGTATGTGAAATATATCTATCATGTTTCCAACATGTTGCTTTATTGGAAATCATTTTATTGAAGACATTCAAAGTCTACAGCTTTTGCACTTTAAAAAGGAATATTATTTGTCTGTTCAAATACACTACTGCCCCCTTTCTATATCAGGCAGCATGAAAATCTGCTTGGATGGTTTTTTTTAAAAAATTTATAATTCATGCCATCATTATGTCACATGCATATTCCAGGCCAAAACACAATAATAATGTTATAATTGTACAAACAGTCATTGATATTCATCTGAGTGCCTATATACATACCATATCCTCATTTCAGAATTGTTTACAAATTCAAACACACTTCGAAGTATATTGAAAACATAATCAATTTGAAATGCGTTGATTTGATGTCAGGATGTATGAGATGTTAATATATTTTCTTTACATTTTCAGATGGATTTACCACTTCTGGTCATCTGGTTTCCGCCCCTGCCCAGTCACAGACCCCTCCCCATGCACAGACCCCTGACCATGGCCAGACCCCTGCACAGACCCAGACCCCTGCCCATGACCAAACTCCTGACCATGCCCAGACCACTGCCGGCCCTTCCCATAGTTCATATCCTGTCCCTCCCAAAAAACACCCCTACACCCCCCTTCGCCGCTCTCCCCGTATTATGGCCCGTACAGCTGCCCAGACCCAAACTCCCCACTCCCCAGCTGTACGGCCTACCCCGGAGCGGCAGCTCACCCCTCCCCAAGCCATTACCATCCCTCCCCAAGCCACTCCCATCCCTCCCCAAGCCAATCCCATCCCTCCCCCCTGTCTCAACCTTCATTGTCCTGGGTGTCGGATTGTCCTTCCCAGGCACAGCTGTAAGTATCATTCAAAATACACGTTATAAGATACTTAAAGGTACAGTGAAGTTAATTTTTTTTAATTGTGATTCCAATCCAGCATGCAATGTTAATCAAATTTATAATTTACTACTCTTATGAATTATTCTTCATTCTCTTGATATATTTTTTGAAACAAAGAAATTCCTATAATTAGTTTAAACAATAAAATAATTCTGGCCATCATTTCTTTATTGTTGGATGAATGTATCCATCAACCAGCAGGCACAAACAAAGTTGATAAACAAATATTGGCTTCCATAAAAAGCAACATTCTTGCATTCAAAATCTAGCTTGAGAATTAAAACATTTAATGAATATGTGTAATTTATAAAGATTTGTAATGTCATGCTCTATCTGAATCAGTCCATTAAATATTTAGGTTCAGTGTCCCTTTAATTGGATATCACTACATATACCAATCACCACTACTTGGATCCAACAATTTATGTACAAATGTTGATACATTATCTCTTGTCTAACCCAGTGGGAATGTAATTTCTTCAGGTTGCTATGTTTACACAGCTTGTCCTCAATGCCAAAATGTTTAAGGATAGGTGTGCCTACCACAGTCTAATTTTAATTTTTAAATTGCTGATGTAAGTACAATGTAAATCCTTTAACAAGATTTGATACACTCAAGCTGTATAAGTGGATCATCTAAAACCAATTAAAGGGGACAACATGTTTGAGTAAAATGTCCCTTTAATGATTTCTGTCTGTCTGAATAACCTAATTCATGTGTAAAGAATAAATGTAAACTAATTGATGTAAAGAATTATTTGTCTTTATGATGACAATGTATGTTGTAAAAAAATTTCGTCTGTTGTGTAATTATCCTTAATATTTAATGTATTCTTTATTTTAGGCTGTGACTCAGCATGGCTCATGCTAGAAGGTATAGCAAGAGTAGAGCAGGCCGTGTTGAGGAACGCAGCTGTCCTGAGAGGGATGAACGACACCATGCAGGCCCAGCTCCGGGTTCAGGACTTGACTCTGCGTGCAATTATGAGATTAAGTTCAAGGCCTGAATCTGGAGCTGGACATGCACAGGACGATGAAGAGGATGACCAGTAAGTGGAGGATCTGGATATGCTCCATGGTGGCAGATAAGAATCCTCCGTCCACATGTTGATTTTGTTTTTTTATTGTTGCCATTTGGCCTTTTTAAAAGTTTATTGTTGTGCCTGTTGCACTCTTTTACCTTGTCATATGTCTCCAATGGGGCTATGCTGGCCCTTGGCAACTCTCTTCATGGACTGTGATGCACTGTGTTACCTTGTCATATGTCTCCAATGGGGCTATGGTGGCCCTTGGCAACTCTCTTCATGGACTGTGATGCACTGTGTTACCTTGTCATATGTCTCCAATGGGGCTATGCTGGCCCTTGGCAACTCTCTTCATGGACTGTGATGCACTGTGTTACCTTGTCATATGTCTCCAATGGGGCTATGCTGGCCCTTGGCAACTCTCTTCATGGACTGTGATGCACTGTGTTACCTTGTCATATGTCTCCAATGGGGCTATGCTGGCCCTTGGCAACTCTCTTCATGGACTGTGATGCACTGTGTTACCTTGTCATATGTCTCTAATGGGGCTATGGTGGCCCTTGGCAACTCTCTTCATGGACTGTGATGCACTGTGTTACCTTGTCATATGTCTCCAATGGGGCTATGCTGGCCCTTGGCAACTCTCTTCATGGACTGTGATGCACTGTGTTACCTTGTCATATGTCTCCAATGGGGCTATGCTGGCCCTTGGCAACTCTCTTCATGGACTGTGATGCACTGTGTTACCTTGTCATATGGCTCATATATTCCTTATTTTTACAAGATTATTTATAAACGTTGTGTATGTTTTCTTACATACTAATAAAATACATTTTATTTCACGAATCTTTGTCCTGATTCTTTATGTTATTTTTTGAAAGCTCTAGTTTATGTTGTTGATCCTTAAAGGGACCTACCAAATATATTTGTAATAATAAAATCATATATGTAAGACAATAGTAAATGACTTTAAGATTAACATCTCCAATGTAATCTTATTATTTGTCTTTATATATTTTTCTCTTAGCTTTATCATTGCCTGATTATGATTAGCATAGTAATTGTTTTATATATGTATATATAGATTGTTATTTGTGTATATATGTATATTTCAATGTTCAGATCCATGTGTGTATTTAGAAACTCTGCATGAATTGATGCACCTTTACCAAATGATCTGAGTATTGATACAATGATATAATCCCTGTTAAGTGTTCATTTTATTGAAATAGTATTGTCTATGTGTATGCTCTTTTTAAAAACAAAATAATGTCCCTTTAAGTGATGGTGAGCACAATTTTTAATGAATGTATTTCCATTTCTAAAGCGTTTTTGTCCTTTTTACATGAACAAGGACATATAATCTTATTAATAAACAATCTTATTGTAATGTTGACAGCACATGTATTTCATTTTCAATTCTATATTATTGTAAAAGTGTAACCAAATAAATCTCTGTGTGTAATGCAAATAATTTAGATGATGAATATTTGTTAACAAAGATGTTAACAAAATACTTATCCTCCCATATATGGTTATAGGTAGGCTGACAATAATTAAACTTGAATAAATGACAAGTTTAATCAATCCATGTATAACTATTGTTATTCCACAACAATCCAAAGATATCTTAAAACATCAATGGCATATGTATTTCTCATGTGTATCTTTTAAATGTTAAAGATATACACCATAGCTATAGTTCAAGGGACAGTCAAGTCCGAAAAGATGATTCATGATTTGTTGACATTCCTAGATAGCAATCTAGACACATACTAGTTCCTAAAATATAAATACGTTTCTTAGTGATATGCCAAGATGTCACTGAGTCCTTGTATTGTCTGCGGTTTTTCAGCGATCTCGGATGCGCCATGTTGCTTAAGACGTCACCTGCCAGGCTGTCCAATGATTCCTTGTATTGACTGACGTTCTTACGTGATCAAGAATGTGCCTTTTATTGGATTGCGTTTTGACGCGATCAAGGATGCGCCTTTTTTTTTGGGCGTTCTTACGTGATCAATAATGTGCCTTTCATTGGATGGCGTTCTTACGTGATCAAGGAAGCGCCATGTTAAGACGTCACATGCAAAGGTAAAAAAACGTCTGATTGGATTACGTAGTCCCGCAATATTTGTGCACGTTAAAAACGTTTGTGACTGCAGGCAATTTTAAAAACCTTGCGAATATGTATTATTTGCATCATGTTACATTGTTGGCCCGTAGCTCATAAAGACCACCACATTTTCTTTTGCTGGATGTCTGGTTGAATAAACGAACGAAAGCAAAATGTTTTCATGCATATGATATTTCGAGGCAAGTGCAAATCTCTATAGTCCATGTTTAATATGTTTGTCAACAATGTTCCTTTTTCTGAAAAATGACTGTTGTGTTTAATGTTAAAGATATCTAATTAATAAATATGCGCTATTGTGTTTGAATAAAGTAATCAATATGCATTTATATTTATCATATGCTAAATATATGATGCCGACTTCTTCTAAATGTAATTTTGTTGTATATTTTATTAAAGGTTCATTAGACACTCACATTATAAATCAAAAGCTTTGATTTTGTCTCTAGTTAGATAGTCCATTGTTTAACCAATACGTTTATTTTTTCTTCTGTTCTACGAAAATGTAAGTAATTTTCTGACTCCTCGCAAAGCCTCTGAGTTTCATGTGAGTACCATCTCCAGCTTTCTCCAGTTTGTGTAAAGGGTCTTTTCATATGTTAATGATGGGGTATTGTCTTGTTTTACGGTTGTAATGGGGGTTCATCTATATTTTCAATATAGCTAACCCTATTTTATTTTCAAGTGTTTGAAGCTTTGTAATATTGATATCAGTATATGTTAATCTTGTTGTTTGTAGTAGTGTCTATTACATACAGTTCTGTTAAAAATATAGTATACTGTCCCTTGAATGCAAATGTTGTTTTTTGTATCATGTATGAGATCCACATTGTTTAATCTTCAAATATATTATTGTTAGCATATTTTCACCCCCCCCCCCCCCACTCCTAAAAGGACTTTAAACCATATTCATTGTTCAAAAAAATGTCTTTACAATAAAATATTAACACAATAATGTCTCTTAAGAAAATAGACTTTATTTAACACGTCAATATAAATGTGATTTCAATATTTATTTTTTCACAAAGTACATGTAGATATACCAACAAGCTTCAAATATGTGTTAGCATATGTAATGTTGTTAAAGGGACAGTTTAGAAAACAAATAATGTTTTTCATTATTCTAAAAGTCAATTATGTAATATCAATGATATCAAATGTTTCTCAACAATTGAACATTTGTCTGGGTTTATTTAAATTTGCTATCTAAACCTATGAGGTTGGTGTGCTCATTTCTTCGATCTTGAAGAGTGCTTGTAATCATTATACAATTTGAGCACTAGAGGGCATTTGGATAGCATTTGTATATGTAAAACCTTGTGCTCATACAGCATATTATTGACCATGTATTGATCATTGATATCAAAAATGTTGTTATGTCTGAACAACAAATAAGTGGTCATTTTTCATAGTCAGAGATACAAGGGTAAGCACATAAGTCACACGTATTTCTCCATGTTTTGTTGTTTCCAACTTTATAATGCGTAATACAGTGTTTTCTTTGTAATCAATAATTTTCTGACTGTCCCTTTAAGCTGTGTTATTGACATTCAAACAGTAATATGCCATCATGGATAATTGTTATGGTAATTTTGTTAGCGATTCGGGAAACAGTTTGGACATCACATCACAGAAACCAATCAATATCATGAACAATGATAGGTATGTGATGATGTGGTTTTCACACACTTATAACCCACACTCTGCAAACAATCTCCCTCCATGGACCCGGTCCCATAGAAGTCGATTATATACAGAGTGTGGTCCACAAGTGTATGAAAACCACATCATCACATACCTATCCATTACACATTAAATTAAACAAACCAGTAAAGATGAAAAAAAATACTTACTTCCTCTTCCTTCCCCTCTTCCCACGGGGCTGAGGCTCTGGGAGAGGCAACTGCCGACTCCGAAGAGTTCTCCTTGGAGCTGTTGTGGGAAGAGTGGAAGGAAGAGTACTGGGACGACCAAGGTGAGGAGAAGATGGATGAGGAGGAGAAGATGGATGAGGAGGAGAAGATGCCTGAGGAGGAGTAGATGGCTGAGGAGGAGTAGATGGCTGAGGAGGAGTAGATGGCTGAGGAGGAGGAGATGGGCCGGCAGGAGGAGATGGGCCGGCAGGAGGAGATGGCGCAGCAGCAAGAGGCCCAGCAACAAGAGGCCCAGCAACAAGAGGCGGACCAGGAGGTAGACCAGCATGCGCCTCCCGGAAAAAAGTGAACATTTCTTGGTGAAGCTGAAATATTCTGGTTTGTCCTTCTTCGATTCGATTCAGTATGGTGATGATTTGATTTTGTCCTTGAATAATTTGATTTTGGCCATCAAGTATTCTGTTGCGTCCTTCGATATTTTCTATCCGGGAGGTACGCAATCTGGTCTATGTAGTCCAGTAGAACCCGCACCTCCGCTATTTCCTCTTGTTGTGCTTGTTGTACCCGTGCACGGCGGGGTGCCCGTGCACGGCGGAGTGCGGGTCTTTGAGGGGCCTCGGGTTCCGCGGGATCCTCCTGTGCTTCCGGGGCCTCTTCATCATCTCCCGTGCGCTCTTCGTCACGGGGGGCCTCTTCCCTCCGAAGTGGAAATTCCTCCCCACCACTCTCATCCCGGGGAGATGCATGAGGCTGTGCTGCCTCGTCCCCAGACTCTGTATATTAAAAATAAAATAAAAAAAAAATGTATATATTAGCATATTTGCAAATCAAGCTTTAAATGACTTAGCTTACGATACAATTACAAATGCAGAATCATTAATCCACTTTGAAATCTAACAAACAATCAATACGATTTCCGCTTTTTCTAAACCGTGTTTGTGATATCTGTGGTCAATGTGAATGTTTTTGCATTTGTTTTCAGTCTGTTTAAATGCACACCTAACCTATAGCCTAGATACTGATGTAACCGCAAAGTAATTGAATGCGTGTAAACAACGTTATAGCATTAATCGGATCCTTAACACATGAAACCCAATGTTTTATCTTTCATGATTTAGAAGCATACATTTTGTATCAACTTTCGAATGTACTTTTCAAATCTAATTCGCTTAATTCTCTGGATATTCTTTGCTGAAAAGCATATCTAAATATGCTTATAAGATGCTGATTGTTAGCTGAATATAGCTGCCTCCTGTGATTGTTTCACCGTGTGCATGGCTATTTCTTCCTTAAAATATATCTCAAGAAGGATTCAAATTAGGTAATTTAAGTACATTTGAATGTTTTGTCAAATTGTATTCGCTACCTCAATCATGACAGTAAATGTTTGCGTATAGTGTCCATTGAAATACATTCGTATGTTAAATTATTGTTCAATGAGCTTACCGTCAGATGAGAGTGGCAGGTTCCCGGTATCAATTCCTCCGATACCGACTACTTCCACCTCGGAGATGCTGGGCCGCAACATTTCCTCCCATCGGCAGTACTCGATTTCAAGGGCAGGTCCGCCACCGGTTCCTGCGGCATGTCGGGCCTCCAGGCTTAAATTTTTTTTAAGTTCAAGTTTACAGTCCCGGTACCGATGTTTGATCGATTCCATATCTCGGTTCCGGCCACCCACTGCATTGACTGCATTCCTGATCTCATTCCAGAGCCTCCTCTTGTCAGTCGGGGTTGTCTTTTGGTGCTGCAGCCTCCTATGCCTGGCCATATAGGCCTCTACGAGGGCCTCCTTCTCCTCCATCGTAAACCTCGCCTCCCTAGTCGCCTTGGCCTTCCCCTGTGACGATGCCCTCTGTTTCCCGGACTGTGAAGCCCTACTCTGACCGCCACTGGGCCCAGCCACTTGGTCATCTTGAACCAAGTGGCTGGGTCCACCCACCGCTTCCACCCCCGCTTCCTGCCCCCCTTCCTGCTCCCCTTCCTGCCCTGTTCCTCTCCCCCTACCTCTACTCCCCCCTCTACCTGTCCCCTGCCTGGCCTCCATCTCTTCCCTAAACTAAACCCCAAATAATCAAACAAAAAGTGAGTGTGATGAAATGAAAGGGGGTCAAAATAAAGAAGTAAAAAGACAAAAAAGGTGCTTAAAGTGTGAGAGGGATGTAAAAAAACAAAGAGGGTAAGGAGTATTTAAATAAACCAAAAGAAGACTAAAAGGAGGATATGTAAACTAAATGTAACTAGGGGATGGGTATGGGATGGGTATGGGATATGGGATAAGAGTAAATGGGATGAAAGGGAATGGGACTACAAGGAATGGGGTATGGAGTGTAGTATGAGGGGGTAGGGGGTATGGAGTGTATGTAGTGTTATTGATAAGTGTATGTATGTATTGAATGTGTTTGCGTGTAAATGTGTTAAGTGTACAGAAAAATCACTCGCTCGCTAACTCACACTACTACTAATTCTCACTAACAAACACTCCCACTAACGCTCACTAACTACCACTAACTGACGCTCCCACTAACAACTCTCACTAATAACTCCCACTAACTCACTCACGCTCCCACTAACAGACTCTCTCCCACTCCCACTAACTCCCACTAACTCACTCACTCTCTCACGCTAACACTAACTCACTCTCAAAAATTCTCAAACTCTCTAATATTAAACCTCCAATCTCCAAAGACCCAACAGCAACACAGTCAAAGAAGCCCTGCTTGTGTGGTGCTTATATACCCTGTGTAAATGTTTAATGATGTCCCAATTTCCGTTGTAAATAGTGTTCAGGTGTGCTTTATTAGCAATTAATATTATTGCAATGTGTATTAAGTGTGTGAATTTGCGCATGCTCATTTAGAGTTGGTATTTGTGGAATGTGTAGAATGCGATGATGTCATAGTGGTCGTTTTATCTTTCATTGTCCAATAGTATTCTTTTTAAATGTGAATTTGCGATGGTGTGTTCTTCGTGAAGTGTTGTATATGTATGTTTGTCATAATATATATTGATATTGAATGCGATTTTTTTTCTAGTGTATGTATATCTTTTTTAATCCTTGTTGTTATTTTGCGATTTTCCGCATCTTAAAGTATATGCGTATTCCCCGTATAAAATTTTATTACAAATTCCCCCGCTTGTGAATGTGTAATGCTTGTGTGCTTTGTTGATTAATTGTTGTTGTGACATTTGCGGCGTGTTATTGTTGTGCATGATGTGGTATGCGTCATATGACCGAGCTGTGCGTATTCTCGCGAGATCGAGTGTTAGGTGAAAAAAGCTATTTTTTGCCTTTCCCATTGATCTCTATGGGAGACTGTCTAACGCGGGCAGGATTACGCGTGTGACATACACGCGTTAGGAGCATCGTTAGATGGTCTTATTTGAACTCTAAATACCGGAGTCAAACAATGCCGTGCGTTAGACATAAAACACGCGTGGCGTTAACAACCCATCTACCGCCGAACTCTAAATCTAGCCGTAGATGTGCAATTTTGTATTATGCTTGATGTTACTTCTTCTGAATTTTTAGCAACTTCTTTTATTTTTTCAATTGTTTTCATAGATAAAATTCTTGCTGCATTAGGTGGATGTGAATGATTTGATGCATCTTTTTCAATTATATCATTAATGGTTTTTAGCCTTCCTCCACAAAAACCTTTTTTTTCACATCTCCAATATGTGACATTTTCTTTTTTTTTGTCTACAATGTATGCATAACCTTCATATAACATTTTTCTTCCTCCTTTACACGTCTTTATGAACTCCATTTTTTTAATTTGATGTTTTTTTTAAATTTATTTATTTATTTAAGTGTTTGTGTTGTTTTTTTTACCTCAGTAGCCACAATATATATTTAAATTTTCCGCTTTTATACTGATGACAATTATGCAATTACGTGATTGCGTGATTGTGCTGTTCGGCGTGCAGTCGGAAGCAGTGTATATCGGACATATGTCTGACGGACGAATGTGTTTCGGCATTTTGTCCGTCGGAATTTTGTCCGAGCACCGTCCATGACAATTGCGATCTACTGATGTTTTATATTGCAGTATCTTCTCTTGGTATTGGTGTTGATTTGGTGACATTTGAGTTTAACTAAGTTTTATGAAGGTTCTGGATGTCTGTGGACCAATCAGTGTTGAAAATCATGACACAGTACATAAAAAAAATAGAACGGGAATGCTACTATTCCCATCACTGTTACATTTGTGACAGGTTTCAAGTCCATATAAAGTAATGGATTGTCCGACTCCAAAATACTACCATATAGGAGATTACTCATACCTCCTAACATTTGTGCTTGGGTATCAGGGAGGTTGATGGGAACCATCACCTTTTTGTGGATGGAGCTATGTTTGGAACATGGGTGGTTGTGAAAAGTAGATATTAGCGATTCGTTTCGGATCGATTCGGAAATTCTGAACATTCGGTAAATACTGCCGAATTTACCGAATAAATCCGAATTACTTCGGATTTATTCGGTAAATTCGGATGGCCATGGATTACACTACTATTGTACAGTATAAGTCTAATCCCATCTAATTCCGAACCGAACCGAATCGAACCGAATCCAGCTGAATTTAGTACATAATACTAGTCTAATCCCACCTAACACTTACCGAAATTCCGAATTTCCGAACCAAACCGAATCTAACCGAATCCAGCAGAATTTATTCCAATCCGAATGAATCCGAAACAAATCCGAACCGAATTGATTCAAATTTTTCCGAATTCGAATCGCTCCAAACCGAAATTCGAAAAAATCCTAATCGAACCGAACCGAATTTTTTCGCCATGCACATGTCTAGTGAAAAGTCTTCAATGTATATACTGTACATCTAAATATAAGTATGTGTATATATGTGTATACATGTGTATTTATGTGTTTACATGTGTAAATATATATGTGCACACATATAAACACATATAAAAACATCAATACACATATATAGACATATACAGTATATACATTTTTAAACCCTTGTCAGTCAAATACCTTTAACCCCTTCGCTAATGGGAATTTTAGAGAAAAACTTGTCCAAAGTACCGGAGAATGTTTAGCATTTTTGCTATCATTCCGCCTAAACAGAAATAGATCCTTAGGGGCTGATTTATTAAGGCCCGAATGCTGCTATATGCAGCTGTTTCTGCACAAGCCTTTAGGCTCGCATGAAACAGGAGTTAAAGGGATATGAAACCCAAATTTTTACTTTCATGATTCAGATAGAGAATAAAATTTTAAACCGCTTTCTAATTTACTTCTATTACCTAATTTGTTTAATTCTCTTGGTATCATTTGTTGAAAGAGCAGCAATGTACTAATGGTTTCTAACTGAACTCATGGGTGAGCCAATCACAATCGATATATAAATGCAGCCACCAATCAACAGCTAGAACCTAGGTTCTCTGCTGCTCCTGGGCTTGCCTAGATAAACCTTTCAGCAAAGGATAACAAGATAAGGAAGCAAATTAAATAAAAGAAGTAAATTGGAAAGCTGGTGTGGGCACCTAGGGTCCTGCACTTAGGGGGCCCACGCTGGTGCCAACTGTTGCTAAAACATTTTTTTTTCTTTTAACTCTGAAAATTTTATTTTTTTATGACTGCCTTTTTCCTGCCACCTATGGGTGATGGGGGAAACCAGACGTGGACTCCTTGCCCAGTGTGCTTAGAGGAATATGGCTGCACCTCACTGACGAGGCCCATAGGAGGCCGAAACGATCGTCTGGGGTTGTCATGTTCCTTGTTCAGAGGAGAATTGCCTGGTATTTCGGGGCTGGACTGACCTTACTTGGCAGGATCAGACTGATATACTTCAGGAAAGTTTTCTTCTGTGAAAAGCACACTGGTCTAAAAGAGGCTGCTTCCGGGTGGTAAATCGCCATAGAACAAGCCACTGAGCTGTTGTTCGTTCCTGGTAGAGCGCTTCTCTCTTTGTATGCATATCTGCAAGATTCAACGATCTGATTGATTGGAGGATTATATTATGATTCTCCAATCAATCAGCTCCTTGCATAAGAGGGTGGTGTTGAAGGGTGGAAGGTGGCGGTGGAGGGTGGTGGTGGAGGGTGGTTGGGTGGTGGTGGAGGGTGGTGGTGAAAGGTGGAGGGTGGTAGTGAAGGGTAGAGGGTGGCTCAGGCTGAGGCATGGTGAGGACGTGTAGCAGTGGAGGCTCATCAATATGGGTTAGAGTGAGATAAAGACCAGGTAATAGTTTTTTTTTCTCTTCTTTTTCATGGCCTCAAAGTTTTTCAGAAGTATTTTTGGAGTATATACTGTACATGTTTATAAAAATAAAAAAAAGACTTAAACAAGAACAGCTTTAGTGCAAAATGTCTATCACACATAAGACCTGCTGCCAATTTTGCCAAAATATAGATAGGAGGACATATGAACACATTTGCTGAGCAGAGTCTTTTCGGAATATTACCGTTGATGTCAAATGTGATATAATTGGTTAACATAAAATGCTCAAGAGGAGAAAGCCCATACACATGATTTACTGCCACAGTGGTGGGAAATTCAAATTAATTGATTATGTCTCTGAGTACAACTTTTCTGACCTCTGTAACTTTGAAGATATATATTTAAAGGGCTATGATAGTGCAATACATATTAAAACTATATATTTTTGTTAGATTATTATATTAATATCTATTTAATTTGAAGGATTTTACTTGTTTTTCCCAATTATGAAATCATGATGAATCGACATGGGAGGAGCTTTTATGACATATTTATGTAAAGTGACTTTGACTAATGCCCTTAAAGGGACAGTTTACTCAAAAAATTCACCCCTTTAATTTGTTCCCAATGATCCACTGTACCTGCTGGAGTGTATTCAATTATTTACAAGTATTTCCATTACCCTTATATTAGCATTTGAAATAGTTGATTTTGCCTGTGGTATCCCCACCTATTCTGAAAGTTTTTGGTCTCCAGGCCAAGCTGTGTAAACACAGCCAGCAGAAGAAATTACACTACCAGTGGGTATAGAAGAGATAAGGTAATAAAATGTTAATTTTCCATTGTTCTCTCGAAGTACTGGTGATTGGTTTATGGGCAGATATAAAATAAAGAAGCAGGTTTATGTACACAATGTGATAAAGTAATGAGATCTGATTATACCTACAAGCTCAACCCATTGTATTAGGTTGTGGCTTTAAAACACAAAATCAGCTAATTCATAGGGGTCTATTTAACAAGGGTCGAATGGCCCCTGTTCTCCTTGTTTCCGCGCTAGCCTTCAGGCTCACCGGAAACAGGAGTTAAGAAGCAGTGGTCTTAAGACCACTGCTCCTTAACTCATACGCCGCCTCTGGGGCAGCGTATAGCAATCCGCCCAATCATGTAAGATCGGGCTGATTGACACTCCCTGCTAGCGGCCGATTGGCCCCATTCTGCAGGGGGTGGCATTGCACCAGCCGTTCACAAGAACGGCTGGCGCAATGATTAATGCCGACAGCGTATACTGCTGTCAGCATTTATCGATGTGCGGCGGACATGATTCACTATAGCGGATCATGTCCATCCACACAATGATAAATGGACCCCATACACACAAATAAACCTTAAAAAGCAAATTCTCATGCATTTTTTACTCTGCAGTTGGTTAAAAAGTAATTGGAAACAGATTAAGGAAAAAACTATTTTACAGTATACTGTCCCTTTAACTGAGAGTGCCTGCCCGGTAGTAAAATGGCTTATCAATGATATTTTGGGATTATAATGTACAGTATCCTTGTCTTTAGAAACGGGGATTCTTTGGCAATTGCGTTTTCATTACATTTTTGTCATTGTTTAAAACTGTGATCATCTTCTTATAGTTATAGAAATGCTACTAAGATAAACCCGTCAGGTACAATGAGAGCGAGTTTTGGAAATTGCAACCTATACAGTGAGAGTGAGGTTTGAAAATCTGTACAATGAAAATGGGTTTTTGTAAGCACGGCTTGTACAGAGGGGTTTTTGTAAATGTGGTTTGTATAGTGAGTTCTGCAACTTTGGACTATCTGTAAAATCGTGTCATGGTTTCACAATTTACAGTGTGAGAACTGTAAAAGTCCAATATATAAAAACCAAGGTGCAGCCACTTTCATCTAATGAATATTAAAATCTCGCACTGCTTTACATAGTAACATAGTAGATGAGGTTGAAAACAGACCATCAAGTTCATCCTATACAGATCCTTCCTGATTTACAATAAAGAAGCTGCCGACTGAACCAAAATTAACCTCTTAATGACTGTGTGTACGTTGCTGGTCGTTAAGGGTTTGCCTGGTTGCTATAGCGAGGGTCTTGTTGCCAACGGCAAGACCACACTTTAGACCCTCCCTCACTCCTGCAGGCTTGTTAAAATATAAAAAATCACACCCCCATTGCTGGTCTTTAAGGGGTTAAACAATTAGAAAGCTGACCCATTTAACACAAGCATTCATATCCCTGAATTCTGTTTATTTAGCCATAAATGTATAAGCTATTTTTAAATGTATCTTAAGGTATTGACAGTCAAAGGGCTAGATTTATTAAGAGGCGAGCGGACATAGTAACATAGTAGATGAGGTTGAAAAAAGACCGGAGTCCATCGAGTTCAACCTGAACAAGTCTAAAATACTAACAAAAAGCTCCAGTTAAAGGGACACTGAACCCAAATTTTTTCTTTCGTGATTCAGATAGAGCATGACATTTTAAGCAACTTTCTAATTTACTCCTATTATCAAATTTTCTTCATTCTCTTGGTATCTTTATTTGAAATGCAAGAATGTAAGTTTAGATGCCGGCCCATTTTTGGTTAACAACCTGGGTTGTCCTTGCTGATTAGTGGATAAATTCTTCCACCAATAAAAAAGTGCTGCCCATGGTTCTGAACAAAAAAAAAACTTAGATGCCTTCTTTTTCTTTTTTTTTTTTATTGAGGTTATTTTTTTACATACAATCTTTCGGTAGTAAAAATAATGACAGTGTTCATATTCAACAATGCATGAAAGATACATACACAAGTGTAGGGTTCTGTGGGTACAGACAAAAAATGAAAGTGCAGACTTCTCCCTGCAGGAAAATCCTCGTTTTTACAGAGGTCACCTTTTTGAATAGACAATGACTCTTCAGGGATATACAATCATATATTATTATGTTACAAAGGTGTTTTCTTTAGATCAATAAACCAGTCAATGGAAGTAAACAAACAGTATAATTCAGACTAGTACATTATATCTCAGACTCCTATTAGTTTGGGGGGCCTTCTGGCCCCTCTCCGCCTGTTGGTTGTTAATTAGTATGGCAGGCTACCATTTTAGTATCTAGAGAGGTGTCGGGGTAAGAGGTGAGCAGAAAAGAAAAACAGGTGGGGTGAGAGGTGGTGGTGGCTGGGGATGATATTTTCCTATTTATCTCCCCTTTTCTGAGTATCTAGGTGGGGGCTATACGGGCAAGCATGGATTCCCAGGGTTCCCAAGTTAAGCAATAATCGTTCAGCTGGCGCTGTTCCCTAGCTACGTAGTTTTCCATATTTTTGATGTAGTTCACCCCCTCTATCACACTCTGTAGTCTGGGGGGTTGGCTCTTTTTCCAATTTCTAGCCACCAACAATTTAGCAGAGAGTAGAACATAAATCAGGAGATTACGCTTGTTTTTCGGAAGTTTATCTATTTCTAGATGTAAAATGGCCAGAGCTGGGCTTAAGGTTGGCGTTCAGTCTACATCTTTGCAGATCTTTTCTACTCTCTGCCAATAGGTTGTCAATTTAAACATGAATAGGGGACCCTGGCTCCCCACACTCCCTCCAGCACAACTGCGAGTGCTCGGGATAGAGCTTTCGAAATTTTGTGGGAACCAAGTGCCATCTTGTGATCACCTTGAAGTATAACTCATATAGTGTGACACAGTGGGTTGCCTTTTTCGTTGAGCTGATGGCCTTACTCCAGGCGTGAATGTAGTTTGCAAGTCCCTCTCCCAGGCAGTCATATGGATTGTTTTTGGGATAGTCTCTTCCTCTAATAGGCAGTGGTAATGTACTGTAAGGGGTTTGTATTGTTGGGTGTTAGCTATCCACCGTGTCTCCCAGATGGTAAGGTCCCTCAGTGAGTCGCCTAGAAAGCCCCAGGATTTCATTAGCGTACGCAGTCTCAGTAAGTCAAAGTGGAGTTTGGGGGTCAGTGTGGGAAGGTCTAGCATGTCTCTGTGTGTCTTTAATTGTCCATTCCGATAGAAGTCTCCCACATTGTTTATGTCTGTAGCAGCCCATGCATTAAGATGTGTGTTGAGTAGTCCCATTAGGAGACCCCTTATTGGATGGATTGGCGAGGGATGTGGGGCCACAAATTTGTTGTGTCTCAATTTAGTCCAAGCTTCTTGGCATCCTTTCACTATGCTGTTTGCGACATGAATTTTGGATTGCCAATGTGGGGGTAACCAAAGCAGGTCCTCTAGGTTAGTGAATGCTGGTAGTGAGGCTTGTTCTAGCTCTCTCCACCTCGTCGGGGGAAGGCCTTTACCCCACGCTGTAGCATGAGTCAGCATTGCTGCCTCATAATATTTCCTGACATTAGGGAGCCCAAGGCCTCCTTTCTCTATCGGCATTTGTAGGATATGTGCGGCCACCCGAGGTCTCTTGTCGTGCCAGGTGTATGTGTTAAAGAGGGCCTGATATTTCCTTATCAGTGTACATGGAACTGGCAGCGGAATACAGCAGAATAGGTAGGTGAGCTTTGGCAATATCATCATCTTAAGGGCAGCTATTCTGCCCATCCAGGAGATTTCGCTATATCTCTTCGAATTGAGTTCCGAAGTGATAGCTGTTAGTAACTTTTCAAAGTTTTCCTTAATCACTATCGACTTGTTATGGGATAGGAAGACCCCCAGGTGATGGACTCCCCTGCATGACCACTTGAAGGAGTAGGTGGGCTGTATAGCCTCTCTCTCATCCTGTGGGATATTAATGGAGTAGGCCTCTGTCTTGGCCACGTTCAGTTTATAATAGGAAATTTCCCCAAATTGTTGGAAAAGGGTCATCAATGGGGGGAGAGAATCTACCGGGTCCGATAGGAAGACCGTGAGGTCATCCGCGAAGAGAGCTAGCTTCTGGGGGATGTCGTGCAGCTGCACACCGTGTATTAGTGTTGATTCCCTAATGGCAATCACCAGGGGTTCAATGGCTAGGACGAATAGCAGGGGGGAAAGAGGGCATCCCTGTCTGGTTCCATTGCTAATTGTGATTTTAGGGGAGCAAAATCCCAGACCTCTAACAACCGTGGTAGGGGCCGAATATAGGGCCTTAGTCGCTGTAATGAAAGGGTCTGGTATTCCAAATGCCGACAGGGTTTGGAATAGGTAATCCCACCTCACCCTGTCGAACGCCTTCTCGGCATCTAATGACAGGGCGAGTACTGGAAGTCCCATATCTGTAGCCTCCGAGAAGATATTTAGAAGGCGCCGAGTGTTGTCAGTTCCCTGTCTCCCTTGGATAAAGCCCACTTGATCTAGGTGTATAATTGACTGCAGGTGTTTCCCTAGTCTGTTTGCCAAGATTTTGGCATGGATCTTAGCATCTACTTTAATAAGTGATATGGGCCTATAGCTGGAGCACAGTAGCGGGTCTTTACCTTCTTTGTGAATTGTGGTAATGTTTGCTTCCAAAAATTCCGCCATGAATGCGCCCTTAGTGGCAAGATCGGGGTTATAATCGGGCTAAGTACACGATAGAACATCACCGTGAACCCGTCTGGTCCAGGGGCCTTGTGAGGTGCAAGATCTTCAATGGCTATTTTGATCTCTTCCAGGGTAAACTGCCGTTCTAATTCGGCCCTGGACTCCTCAGATAGGGTGGGCATAGGCAGTTTTCCTAGAAACTCAAGGATATTGCTACGGTCGGATTCACCAGTAGATGCCTTCTTTTTCAAAAAAAGATAGCAAGAGAATGAAGAAAAATTGATAATAGGAGTAAATTAGAAAGTTGCTTAAAATTGCATGCTCTATCTGAATCATGAAATAAAAAATTTGGGTTCAGTGTCCCTTTAAGCTTAAATTAATCCCACTAAAAGGGGACCCATTTAATACTAGCAATCATATCTATTAATTTTGTTTCTAGACAGAAATGTATCCAAACAATTTTTAAATGCATCTAGGGTATTAGCATTCACTACCTCATTTGGTAATGAGTTCCACAATTTTATTGCTCTTACAGTGAAAAAACGTTTCCATTGCAGGAGATTAAATCTCTTTTCCTCCAACAGAGCTTCTGCCATCTCTGTATATGGGCCTTGAATATATTTAAATAAAGTAATCATGTCACCTCTCAAGTGCCTCTTTTCTAAAGAAAACAGACCCAGTTTGGCTAGCCTCTCCTAATAGCTTAAACTCTCCATTCCCCTTATTAGCTTTGTGGCCCTTCTCTGAATCTTTTCTAGTTCTGCAATATATTTTTTGCGATCGGTCCCCAGAACTGCACTCCATACTCAAGGTGAGGTCTTACCAGGGATTTATATAGTGACAGAATTTTGCTTTCCTCCCTTGAATCAATGCCTCTTTTAATACATGCCAGTAACTAATAAGCCTTTGTAGCCGCTGCCCTGCATTGTGCACCCATCTTTAGCTTATTAACTATTACTACTCCCAAATCCCTTTCCTCCTCTGTTTGGCTAAGTCTTGTCCCATTTAAATAATACGTTACCTGCTTATTTTTTCTTCCAAAATGTAGAACCTTGCATTTTCCCGTATTAAATCTCATTTTCCATTTACCTGCCCATACTTCTAATTTTTGAAGATCACTTTGTAACGAAAGTTCATCCTGCTCTGACCTAATGACCTTACTTAACTTAGTATCATCTGCAAAAATAGAGATGTCGCTATTTAATTCTTGCCCCAAGTTATTTATAAAAATATTAAAAAGAACAGGGCTCAGTATTGATCCATGGGGGACTCCACTGATTACCTTTGTCCAATCTGAGTATGATCCATTCACTACTACTCGTTGCTCCCTATCTTTTATCCAGTTATTTATCCATGAGCTAACATTTTCAGCTATTCCCAGTCCCTTCATGTTGTGCATTAATCTCTCATGGGGCACAGTTTTAAATGCCTTTGCAAAATCTAAGTATATAACATCAACTGATTCCCCTTTATCTAAATTTTTACTTACTTCCTCATAGAATCTAATTAGATTAGTTTGACATGATCTATTTCTCATAAAACCATGCTGATTTATACTCATAATCTTGTTTACACAAATGTGTTTATCAATATAATCCCTTATAATCCCTTCAAATATCTTCCCCACTATTGATGTCAGACTAACTGGTCTATAGCTTCCTGGATCATCCATGCTTCCCTTTTTAAAGAGTGGCACCACATCAGCTTTACGCCAATCCTGGGGTACCATGCCTGAGGATAACGAGTCTTGAAAAATTAAGAGTAGAGGTTTGTCTATAACAGTGCTGAGTTCCCTTAACACCCTTGGGTGTATTCCATCTAGGCCTGGAGTTTTATTTACCTTATTATTATCCATTTTTTTCCTGGTATCCTCTAAACAAAACCCAGTTAATGGTATGGGCTGGCATGTTCTATTTTGTTCCAAAGTATCATTCAATGGTTCCTCTCTTGTGTATACTGAAGAAAAAAATGGTTTAGTACCTCAGCCTTCTCCCTGTCACTGTTAACCATGCTACCCTTAACGCATTTTAATGTACCTATATTGTCTTTCTTAGATTTTTTGCTATTTATGTACTTAAAGAACCTTTTAGGTTTAGACTTACAATACCTTGCAATTAATTTTTCATTTTCAATTTTGGCTAATTTGATTGCTTTTTTCCATGCTTTGTTATATTCCTTATAAATATGGTATGTTGAGTCTGTACTAATTTCTTTGAATAATTTAAATGCCCTACGTTTTTTCCTAATTTCTCTTACCACATTTTTATTTAGCCACATTGGCTTGGATTTTTTATTTTATAACCATATGGTATTTGTTGATATGTATATTTATTTAAGAAAGTTTTAAATGTTATCCATTTATCCTCTGTATTTTTATTAGATAATTACAATTTAATGATTTCTTTAAATCGTTGAATTTTGCTTTCTTAAAATTAAAAGTCTTAGTTAAACCTTTAAGACACTGCTTATGAAAAGAGATTTAAAATGTGACCATGTTATGATCACTGTTACCCAAATGGTCTTTGACTTCTATGTTTAATATTATATCTGTATTGTTTGATAGCACTAAATCCAAAATAGCTTTACTCATAGTTGGCTCCTCTGTTAATTTTGACAAGAAGTTATCCCTGAGAACATTAAAAAAATCTATCCCCCCTTAGCTGAATTACTAGTTTCATTAGCCAAGTTTATATCAAAGTAGTTAAAATCTCCCATAATTACAGCATTGTTATTAGCAGCCTTACCTATTTGCATTAGTAGTTGAGTTTCCTCCAGGTCACAAATGTTGGGGGGCTTGTAGCATGTTCCAAGTAATATTTTTTTAGTATTTCCCCCCCCACTCTTTATTTCAACCCACAAGGTCTCTACATTGTCACCTGTATCATAAATATCTTTCCTTATTGTAGGTTTAAGGTCAGGTCTAATATACATGCAGATTCCTCCACCCCTTTTATTATTCCTGTCCCTCCTAAATAAAGTATAACCCCTCTAAGTTAACTGCCCAGTCATGTGATTCATCCCACCAAGTTTCAGTTATACTAATAACATAATAGTCCTCTTCTGCAACTAAGAGCTCCAGCTCCCCCATTTTACCTGTCAAGCTTCTTGCATTTGTTGTCATACATTTAATTTTTATGTGGTTTCTGCTGCTACTTGGTGTGCTTTCCTCCATACTTTCTAATGTGACATTTCTTAAGTCATCCCTTCCTTGAGATATTATAGGAGTAACATATACACAGACTGATCTCTCTGTTCTATTGTGTTCTAACTGACCCACCCCCCTTTGCCTAGTTTAAAAGATTCTCTAAGCGTGCTACCATCCTTTTCCCCAACACACCTGCACCCATGTTATTCAGGTGCAATCCATTCTTACTGTACAAATTGTACCCAAGTGAAAAGTCAGCCCAGTGCTCTAAAAATTCAAACCCCTCATTTTTACACCATGTTTTTAACCATGAATTAACAGACCTTAGCTCCTTCTGCCTTACTGAGTTAGCACACGGCACTGGTAATATCTCTAAAAATATTACTTTGGAGGTCCTGGCTTTTTAAGCTTGCTACCTAACTCCCTGAAGTCAATTTTTAGGACTCTTCATCTTCCGCTGATTCCTTCATTAGTACCAATATGTACCATGACTGCAGGATCAGACCCACATCCCTCTAACAATCTATCAATACGCGCCACAATATGCCTAAAACGAGCCCCTGGAAGACAGCAAACTGTTCTATTTAAAGGGTCTGGATGACAAATTATCCTATCAACCTTCCTAATAATAGAGTCTCCTACCACGAACATCTGCCTCAGGCCCTGACTTGTATGCCCCTCTTCCATGACTGAAGGACTGTTAGCTATAGTATGCCCCTCTACCATGTCTGAAGGACTGCACACCATAGTATGCTCCTCTTCCATGACTAAAGGACTGTTCAATATACTAGGCAAAACAGCCCTCTCTGACACTGCCACCCCTGAACTGATATCCCCAAAATCTTCACTTAATCTGGCAAATCTGTTGGGGTGTACCAGCTCAGAACTGGCCTGTCTCTTCTGCTTACCTTTACTTCGCCCTCTGACTGTGACCCAGCTACATCCTGGAGTCTCCTCATCTGAATCCTCCCCTTTCCCACTGCTAGAACCATTAACAACCAGCTCAGTCCTATCCATTTCCCTTTCAAGTGTCTGAATTTCATGCAGTGTTGCAATTCGTTCCTCCAGAACTCCAATACGAGTTTCTAAAGAGACAATAGGCTCACATTTTCTATAGACATATAATCCCTGAAGTGGCTGCTCCAGTGATGCAAACAAATGGCAATCTTTCCCTTGTTTAGCTAACTCCTTTACTTAAACAGAAAATCTTACTTTAACTGAGAATCAATGCAGCAGACCCTCTCAGAGCAAGCTCACAGAGTTACTGTGCTAGATTTATAGTCTAGGTAGGCCCACACAGGTGAAAATAATACCTCCCTTAATTTCCCACACAGGAAACAATACAAAAAAAATGTAGGGTAGAAACAAACAAAAAGGTGTTTTTTTTTGTTTTGTTTTTTAAATCCACCCCTCGCAAAGCAAACAATTTAAAAATTAACCTGTTTAGCTAACTGCTTACTTAAACAGACAATCTTACTTTAACAGATAATCAAGACAGCAGACCCTCTCAGCTGTAGCGAATCATGTCCGCTCGACCTCGCTAAATGCCAACGGCATACTCTGTCTGCATTTAACATTGCACAAACATTTCTGGAGACATGCTTGTGCAATGCCGCCCCCTGCTCACTGGCGGCCAATCCTCCACTAGCAGGAGCCATAAATCATTATGACCGCTGCTTCTTAACTTCCGTTTCAGGCGGACCTGAAACAATGGGGCTCGGAAGCAGCATCTGCTGCTTAATAAATGGTTCCCATTATTATTAGGCAAGGTGTTACACAATTACACAATTTTATTGCTCTACAATGAAACAAACATTGATGCTGTCTGAGATTTCCTCTAGCCTTAAATTGTGATATCTTGTGATATACAACTGCCTTGGAATAAACAGGCCCAATTTGGCTAACCTCTCTTCATAGGAATGGAGGATTTAAACTCTTATTAGCTTTTCTGAATTTATTCTAATTTTACAATGTAAATATGTATAATGTGGGGAACTGTAAAAATGCCTGGGACAAGCATAAGACTATCCTACAAACTAGATAAGTTTATACTGTTAGGTAATATTGGGCAAACTTGCTGGGCCTATGGCTCTTATCTGCTGTCAATATATATGTTTCTATGTAACACATTTCAGCTCTCAATAGTCTTCTCAAGATAATTTGCATACGAAGATAGAAGAGCTCTACCAGGAACGAACAACAGCACATCACTTAGTTCTATGGTGATTTACCACCCAGGAGCAGCCTCTTTTGGACCAGTGTGCTTTTCACAGAGAAAAACTTTCCTGAAGTATATCAGTCTGATCCCGCCAAGTAAGGTCAGTCCAGCCCCGATATACTGTACCAGGCAATTCTCCTCTGAACAAAGAGCATGACAACCCTAGATGATCGTTTCAGCCTCCTATGGGCCTCGTCAGTGAGGTGCAGCCACATTCCTCTAAGCACACTGGGCAAGGAGTCTACGTCTGGTTTTCCCCATCACCCATAGGGATACCTCCCCATGGTCATATTAATTTGCATACGAAGTGAGAAGCGCTCTACAAGGAACAAACAACTGCCCATTAGCTAGTTCTATGGCGATTTACCACCGAGGAGCAGCCTCTTTTAGACCAGTGTGCTTTTCACAGAGAAAAACTTTCCTGAAGTATATCAGTCTGATCCCGCCAAGTAAGGTCTGTCCAGCCCTGAAATACCAGGCAATTCTCCTCTCAACAATGAACATGACAACCCTAGAAGACCATTTGGGCCTCATCAGTGAGGTACAGCTACATCCCTCTAAGCACACTGGGCAAGGAGACCACGTCTGGTTTCCCCCATCACCCATAGGGAGACTTCCCCAGGGTCATATTAATTGTATGCCCCTCTTCCATGACTGAAGGACTGTTAGCTATAGTATGCCCCTCTACCATGTCTGAAGGACTGCCCACCATAGTATGCTCCTCTTCCATGACTAAAGGACTGTTCAATATACTAGGCAAAACAGCCCTCTCTGACACTGCCACCCCTGAACTGATATCCCCAACATCTTCACTTAATCTGGCAAATCTGTTGGGGTGTACCAGCTCAGAACTGGCATGTCTCTTCTGCTTACCTTTACTTCGCCCTCTGACTGTGACCCAGCTACATCCTGGAGTCTCCTCATCTGAATCCTCCCCTTTCCCACTGCTAGAACCATTAACAACCAGCTCAGTCCTATCTATTTCCCTTTCAAGTGTCTGAATTTCATGCAGTGTTGCAATTCGTTCCTCCAGAACTCCAATACGAGTTTCTAAAGAGACAATATGCTCACATTTGCTACAGACATATAATCCCTGAAGTGGCTTCTCCAGTGATGCAAACAAATAGCAAGCTGTACACTGAATAAGATTCTCACACATTCTTACTAAAAGGTTTAACTTAAAAATATAAAATAATTATATTTCCCCTTGTTTAGCTAACTCCTTTACTTAAACAGAAAATCTTACTTTAACCAAGAATCAATGCAGCAGACCCTCTCAGGGCAAGCTCACAGAGTTACTGTGCTAGATTATAGTCTAGTTAGGCCCACACAGGTGAAAATAATCCCTCCCTTAATTTCCCACACAGGAAACAATACAAAAAAAATGTAGGGTAGAAACAAACAAAAAGGTGTTTTTTTTTGTTTTTGTTTTTAAATCCACCCCTCGCAAAGCAAACAATTTAAAAATTAACCTGTTTAGCTAACTGCTTACTTAAACAGACAATCTTACTTTAACAGATAATCAAGACAGCAGACCCTCTCAGTTGTAGCGAATCATGTCCGCTCGACTTCGCTAAATGCTAACGGCATACGCTGTCTGCATTTAACATTGCACAAACATTTCTGGAGACATGCTTGTGCAATGCCGCCCCCTGCTCACTGGCAGCCAATCCTCCACTAGCAGGAGCCATCAATCATTATGACCGCTGCTTCTTAACTTCCGTTTCAGGCGGACCTGAAACAATGGGGCTCGGAAGCAGCATCTGCTGCTTAATAAATGGTTCCAATTATTATTAGGAAAGGTGTTACACAATTACACAATTTTATTGCTCTACAATGAAACAAACATTGATGCTGTCTGAGATTTCCTCTAGCCTTAAATTGTGATATCTTGTGATATACAACTGCCTTGGAATAAACAGGCCCAATTTGGCTAACCTCTCTTCATAGGAATGGAGGATTTAAACTCTTATTAGCTTTTCTGAATTTATTCTAATTTTACAATGTAAATATGTATAATGTGGGAACTGTAAAAATGCCTGGGACAAGCATAAGGCTATCCTACAAACTAGATAAGTTTATACTGTTAGGTAATATCGGGCAGACTTGCTGGGCCTATGGCTCTTATCTACTGTCAATATATATGTTTCTATGTAACACATTTCAGCTCTCGGTAGTCTTCTCAAGATAATTTGCATACGAAGATAGAAGAGCTCTACCAGGAACGAACAACAGCACATCACTTAGTTCTATGGTGATTTACCACCCAGGAGCAGCCTCTTTTGGACCAGTGTGCTTTTCACAGAGAAAAACTTTCCTGAAGTATATCAGTCTGATCCCACCAAGTAAGGTCAGTCCAGCCCCGATATACTGTACCAGGCAATTCTCCTCTGAACAAGGAGCATGACAACCCCAGATGATCGATTCAGCCTCCTATGGGCCTCGTCAGTGAGGTGCAGCCACATTCCTCTAAGCACACTGGGCAAGGAGTCTACGTCTGGTTTTCCCCATCACCCATAGGGAGACCTCCCCATGGTCATATTAATTTGCATACGAAGAGAGAAGCGCTCTACCAGGAACGAAAAACAGCCCATTAGCTAGTTCTATGGCGATTTACCAACGAGGAGCAGCCTCTTTTAGACCAGTGTGCTTTTCACAGAGAAAAACTTTCCTGAAGTATATCAGTCTGATCCCGCCAAGTAAGGTAAGTCCAGCCCTGAAATACCAGGCAATTCTCCTCTGAACAATGAACATGACAACCCTAGAAGACCATTTGGGCCTCATCAGTGAGATACAGCCATATCCCTCTAAGCACACTGGGCAAGGAGACCACGTCTGGTTTCCCCCATCACCCATAGGGAGACATCCCCAGGGTCATATTAATTTGCATATGAAGAGAGAAGCGCTCTACCAGGAACGAAAAACAGCACATCAGCTAGTTCTAAGGTGATTTACCACCCAGGAGCAGCCTCTTTTAGACCAGTGTGATTTTCACAGAGAAAAACTTTCCTGAAGTATATCAGTCTGATCCCGCCAAGTAAGGTCAGTCCAGCCCCAAAATACCAGGCAATTCTCCTCTGAACAAGGAACATGACCCCAGAAGATCGTCTCAAGATAACCACTATAACAACATCCTCAGTGTGGACAACAGCAAGGATCCCGCTATTGGTGTAGCTGACACCATATGATCGCTGTGGCTAATGTGTCATCATTCCATTAGGGGAGACGCCAAAGAGAATTTGAAGTGTTATAAATTACAAAATGTTTTAAGTTGGAAATTGTCTGCTTGTAACAGAAAGGTTCAGTAAGTGATAAGGGCCAATTTTGCTTCAAGCAAATTTAGTTATATCAATTTGTTTCCTTGAGGTATGTTGAGAGACATTCCTTTATAAAGTTGCTATTCTACACCTGCTTATAGAGACAGTTTCACTTTTATTTCAAATTGTTGGTTAATAGAGCAGTGAGAACCCATCCGGATCAGGTGTCTTATGAAGAAATAGCCATTTCCACCGTGTCTATTGTGAGAGTTTTTGATAGTCTAGTGGATGCTTCCACGTCTAAAGTAGAAAAGTCCAGGTAATCCAGCAACCTTTGAATAGCCAAATTAACTTCCCATGTGTCATCTATAGGTTGATCTAAACTATAAACCGATTGATAATAGGTTGCAAACACTTGCCCAATATCCCTATTGGAAAATACCGGACCTTTCGGGTTTTAATCGAAGCAATCCTATGTTGCTGAGTGCAGAGACAGAGTTTCAGAAGCCAGTAACCGATCAGCTCTGTTGCCCTTGTAGTAATATAGCTGCCACAATCGTTGTAGATTTTCCAGAATTCTAAATTATTTCCTCAAGGCAAGCTCAGAC